>NC_034193.2:20530263-20830263 GCF_002021735.2 Oncorhynchus kisutch
TCTCTTCTCTACCCCTCTCTCCTTTCTCCCTCCTCTGTTCTAAGATGACACCTTGTCTTATGCAAGTCTGGAATAGAATGGTCATTTGTGACTCAGCAACTCTTCGTGGAAAAGGTTATCGCATTATTGCAACCATTTTGATAAGAATATGATTCATTCAGACACTCCTCTTTCCAACTTCTTTTTTTCTCTAAAGGGTTCAATCTGCATCGTGGAGGTTCGGCTTTGCAGCGCGATCGACATGTAAAGGCAGCGTTCCCGCTTTAAGCAGAGACTGTATCACAGTAAACGCTGCACACATCGGCTCAATCTGAAATGACCTTACGGTTTCTAGCGCGGAATCTGTAGCGCTTCAGCAACACAGATTGAATAGAGCCCTACATTTCAAGAATGCAGAGGCGACGCACCTTGTGATCTACAGCAAATGTTTGGTTAAGGAAGGCCAGAGGGGCACATTTCAACATGTCCTTTGAGTTGGAATGCAGCTCCAACCACCTTGTTCCTGATCCAGAGAGAGAGTTGAGACTGTATATTAAAAGGTGATGAGCAGAGTGGGAAATATGGGTGGCCATATTGTTTCATTTTGAATAAGCGAGAGAATATCATTGAGTGAAGGTCAAGAATAGACAACATTGCCATTGTTTTTCTACATTTCTTTAATGTAGCCTATTCCTGTCACGGCTGTTAAAGGAAGAGGACCAAGGTGCAACGTCGTGAGCGTACATTTCTCTTTTTATTTGGAAAAAAGACACCGAACAAAACAATAAACACATCAAAAACAGGCTATGTGCCCTAAACAAAGTCAACTTCCCACCAAGACAGGTGGAACAAAGGGCTACCTAAGTATGGTTCTCAATCAGAGACAACGATAGACAGCTGTCCCTGATTGAGAACCCTACCCGGCCAAAACATAGAAATACAAATAATAGAGTATAGAATACCCACCCCAACTCACACCCTGACCAAACCAAAATAGAGACATAAACAGGATCTCTAAGGTCAGGGCGTGACAATTCCTTAAAGATGGAAGGGGAAACCAGGCCATCGATCGCCCAGTGGTTATGAAACAGAGGAGACGAGAGGAGCATCCATCATCGTAGTAAAAAAGGATCGTAATACAAACTCTGCTGTTTTATCGCATGTGCAATGATGTCCGTTGTTTGAGGTAAGTTTGTTGTTGTAATTTCGCTAAAAAAGGACGTGGCTGTTTCCCCGCTATGGATTCCAGCTTTAATCTTCAAACCAACTTTAATTAAATGAAACCGATTAGTAACTTTATTTACATGTTCTCTATGTTGTCTAAATGGGACTTTCAAAAACATGACTACATCAGCGGAGCCTGCTGAGGGGAGGACGTCTCATAATAATGGCTGGAACTGAGCGATTGGAATGAAACCACATAGAAACCATGTGTTTGATACCATTTCACCTATCCGCTTCAGCTGTTACCACGAGCCTGTCCTCCCCAAGTAAGGTGCCACCAACCTCTTGTGGTCTACATGTGAGAATTGTTATGGGTGAGAAGTCTGTCTAGCAGCAGGGCTGAATTGCCAAAATAAACAAAAGGTGACCCACGTGCTGCAGTACTGGAGATGAGGGCTAGTGAGGACATTCCGTTTTGTGGAATTCACAGACGGGTCTGTGAATGAGGTCAAACTGATCCACTTTTGTTTGGTAGTGTGCTATTCCAGCAGTTCACTGGCCCTAGCTTCCCATTGCCCAGATTAGCGGTTAGTGAACTCTGTGCCCCAATTCATCACAGCTTTGGACAACAATAATGAATCCAGTGTTTTGTGTATTGTTTTGTTTACTTTCTCACAATGAGCAAAGGTCTATAACTCTATTGTCTCCCGGGTATTGTCGAGGTCGGCTAATCCATCTAAATGGTGTTGAGTTTTCCCACAGGAATAGCAAGCCCCATATTTGACATTTATAGATTTAGACTTTATCCATAAGTCCTTGTATTCACCCTTGGTGTGACTTTTCAATTGAATATCTCCTTGGGTGGCCTTGTCTCAAGATTTAGCAGCCAGACATATATTCAAACAAGCTACTGCACATTCCAGTGTGTGGACACACACACAAAGGCCCACACAGGTGTCTGACTCTTCACGCACGCATCCGCGCGCACACACACACATACACACACACACACACACACACACACACAACCCTGTTGCTGCATAATGGGCCTCTCCTCTCCTTCCTTTATACCTAGTGCTGGGTCCTACTACAGCATATCTGTCTGGTCCCGATCCTGCGACTGTCTGGAATCTCAGATACAGCCTGGCTACAGAGTGACCCCCAGAGCCAAAGTCTCTCTGCCTCCCTAAGGAGCATACTGTGTGTGGGAACACTTCTCGTAAGTCCCAGTAAGAGGCACAGTGTCGTGCACAGTGTGCAGACCTGGGTCACATTGGCCCTGGTTGTCATCACCCAGGCAAGGTAATTCATTAATGGCTGATAATGCACATCGAGAGAAAGGAGGGATAATTGTCTCCCGTCGCTGTTTCAGATGAGGCAGTGATTGCTGTTGTAGCTGAAGTATGTCAGAGCCATGTTCTTGGGAGAGGGGATGCCAGTAATTCCTGTAACGGTTGGGCGCAGGATACCCTTGCACCAGTAATCTGTCTTTATATCTCTTTCGGGTCCATGTTTATTGTATAGTCTTATGTGGGCTGAATTACCTTGGTCCATTTAGTAGTGGGAGACTTCTGTACATTGTCACTGTGTGACATGAGACAGGAGGTTTCTCCTCCTCAGGTCACATGACCAGGAAAAACCCCTTGGCGTATGACATAGTACAGTTCTGTTATGTGTAGAATGCTGTTAGTGTTCACCTTTCTAATGGGGTCCTATAAGGCTCAGTTGGTAAAGCATGGTGCTTGTAATGGCTGGGTTCAATTCCCAGGGCCACCCACAGGTAAAATGTGTGCACACATGACTGTAAAGTTACTTTGGATAAAAGCATCTGGGAAATGGCATATGTTATTTTTGATAAGCAGTAAGGGTGCCTGATGTGGGCGTTTGGGAAGGTCGGCTAGCCATCCTGTGTCGTGTTAAGTGAATAAACACTGAGGCCTTTGTAGGACTGGTGGTGCCAGGCACACGGTCCACAATCTCCACTTTATACACACAAACCACCCCTTAATGTTTTCACCAGTATGACTCACAAGGTGAACTGTATGTTATCTGAGTCATTTTTATCACGTCTGGACATCTTTGAAATATTCACCTGGACTATCTCATCCTCCCTTCAAATGCCTATACCTCAAATTAAATCCTGCCACTCCCCTCAGAAGCTTAAGACATTTACTTTGAAACTCTCTTTGTATTTCTCAACATAGAGCACTCTCCTTGAATGTAGGCTGTGTTTCTTCTTGGTCGGCTCCTATTTCTCCACTTTACTTCTCAGTGAGGTATGAACCCTGATATTTACATAGGTGTGAGACTTGAGTTTTACATGGGTGTGAGACTTGATATTTACATGGGTGTGAGACTTGAGTTTTACATGGGTGTGAGACTTGATATTTACATGGGTGTGAGACTTGAGTTTTAACTCAAGGCACCACAAACACTCAACCCACTTCCTGTTGACGTCAGCGAGTTGTGCCAATAACATGACCCAATGTTACAGTCATACGGTAAACACTTTGTGAAGGTTGATTTTGGAAAATGAACCATTTGAAGTCAAATTGAGCAATGGGGTAGGATATTTTGACCATTGAGCTGGGACTGTTCACAACAGACCATAGTCCCACTCAGTGCTTTATTTCTTCATTGACAACATTGATTCATTTTTAGCATCTTAGCTAATCGCTAACCGTATTTCATACAAATGTGTCTCATGCTTACATACTTACTTAATTTATACAAATTAGGTTTGATAAATCGTGTGCTGACTTGTGAATGCTGCGGCTAGCCACAGGGTCAGTTCCCTTGATAAGATAACGCTTGCTGCTTCACAGCTTTTTTACCCTGGTGCTAATGTTGTGGCTGTCCGGGTGAGTGAAGAAAAAGACAGGGTTGGCTCCCTAAGCCGCTGTCTGTTGCGTCCAGACTTGTACCATGGTTCATGCTTTGGCTCCCCCACACTCTGATCTCCTCCCTCTGAGAAATTTTAAAGGTCATGTGGTTGCTCTCTCCCAGCCCAGAGGCTTTGTGGGTGGTTGTGGGGAAGACATGGTCAGGGTGGGCTAGAGAAGGCTGACCAAATCATTAAGTGAAGTCAATCAATTCTAGCTACGTGTCCCATGTTGTTGTACAAGATGAACAGTAACAGTTTTGCTGTATCAAATAGTTTCTGAATCAAATAGTTCCAACTTCCTAGAGTGATAGTTCCTAATCGTGAATATCCATGAATTATAGTTCCTGTCATGATTGCCTATGTTCCCTATGTTGATATACAGTAGGCTATATTATAAACCTGACAGACTTTATGGCTCTGTTATGTCTGTCTGTCTGTCTGTCTGTCTGTCTGTCTGTCTGTCTGTCTGTCTGTCCTGTCTGTCTGTCTGTCTGTCTGTCTGTCTGTCCTGTCTGTCTGTTGTCTGTCTGTCTGTCTGTCTGTCTGTCTGTCCCGTCTGTCTGTCTGCTCGTATGTCTGTCTGTCCTGTCTGTCTGTCTGTCTGTCTGTCTGTCTGTCTGTCCTGTCTGTCTGTCTGTCTGTCTGTCTGTCTGTCTGTCTGTCTGTCTGTCTGTCTCTGTCTGCTGTCCTGTCTGTCTGTCTGTCTGTCGTCTGTCTGTCTGTCTGTCTGTCTGTCTGTCTGTCTGTCTGTCTGTCTGTCTGTCTGTCTGTCTGTCTGTCTGTCTGTCTGTCTGTCTGTCTGTCTGTTGTCTGTCTGTCTGTCTGTCTGTCTGTCTGTCTGTCCTGTCTGTCTGTCTGTCTTCTGTCGTCTGTCTGTCTGTCTGTCTGTCTGTCTGTCTGTCTGTCTGTCTGTCTGTCCTGTCTGTCTGTTCTGTCTGTCTGTCTGTCGTCTGTCTGTCTGTCTCTGTCTGTCTGTCTGTCTGTCTGTCTGTCTGTCTGTCTGTCTGTCTGTCTGTCTGTCTGTCTGTCTGTCTGTCTGTCTGTCTGTCTGTCTGTCTGTCTGTCTGTCTGTCTGTCTGTCTGTCTGTCTGTCTGTCTGTCTGTCTGTCTGTCTGTCTGTCTGTCTGTCTGTCTGTCTGTCTGTCTGTCTGTCTGTCTGTCTGTCTGTCTGTCTGTCTGTCTGTCTGTCTGTCTGTCTGTCTGTCTGTCTGTCTGTCTGTCTGTCTGTCTGTCTGTCTGTCTGTCTGTCTGTCTGTCTGTCTGTCTGTCTGTCTGTCTGTCTGTCTGTCTGTCTGTCTGTCTGTCTGTCTGTCTGTCTGTCTGTCTGTCTGTCTGTCTGTCTGTCTGTCTGTCTGTCTGTCTGTCTGTCTGTCTGTCTGTCTGTCTGTCTGTCTGTCTGTCTGTCTGTCTGTCTGTCTGTCTGTCTGTCTGTCTGTCTGTCTGTCTGTCTGTCTGTCTGTCTGTCTGTCTGTCTGTCTGTCTGTCTGTCTGCGTCGTCTGTCTGTCTGTCTGTCTGTTGTCCTGTCTGTCGTCTGTCATGTTCTGTCTGTCTCTGTCTGTCTGTCTGTCTGTCTGTTGTCTGTCTGCTGTCTGTCTGTCTTGTCTGGCTGTCATTGTCTGTCTGTCTGTCTGTCTGTCTGTCCTGTCTGTCTGTCTGTCTGTCTGTCCTGTCTGTCTGTCTGTCTGTCTGTTGCTGTCTGTCTGTCTGTCGTCTGTCGTCTGTCTGTCTGTCTGTCTGTCTGTCTGTCTGTACTCAGTCTCCTGTCAGGAGCACCCAAGGAGAAAGCCCTGGCTCTGAGGAACGTCAATGAGACGGGCGCCATCTACTCCTGTCCTGTCACCACAGAGCTTAACGACTGTGAAAGGATGGACTTGGTCAGCTCCAGTAAGTACTGGCACTCTCACTGTCTTTGAAGTGTCCTCTCTATATAAAAGGGTTCTCCTGGTTGAATGGGTGACATGGGGCTTGGTTGGGAGGTTCTTTAGGTGGCTAGATAAGGATGTGTTTGTTAGAACCACTGAATTATGCTTTGTATGTTATGTGTTACCGTGGAGACTGGGTTCACTCACCTGAGTGGGGATTCACCCTTGAGTGGAATTTTCTATGTGGAATTTTCAAAATTGCAAAAACAATCCATACAAACTTGCCAAAGCATTTACTGTCAGTTTCTGACACTGCTCTGTATCAAAAATAATACATTTTAAAAAACACTGTAGGATAGCCTGTATTTGATATCAAGGTCTAGCTATCTCATACTTATTCCAGACCAAGCAGAATACCTCCTGCTCCCAAAGGTAGACTATCAAATTAGACAAATTCCCCTGCTTCCCAAACCCTTACCTCTGCCCTGATAGGCTAAGCCCAACCAGCAAGTATTAGCCTCTGTCATCTCTGAAAGACATGCTCCAAGTAGGAACATATTGAATTAGTCTTAATTAAAGGTTACGGTACTCTGACTCACCGAGGAGGCAATTATAGCCTCAGAGGCTGAAAGTAAGAATGATAATGCACTTTTTGATGTTAGTCAGTCTCTGTACATTTTTGGGGTTTACACTTGTTCAGGCTTGATCCACATTGGATGAGACTGCTGCTGTTTTTGTTGCTAGGTGTCTTACTTTCATGATGAACATCCTGTGGTTATATTTTGGGGTTTGTTCAGTTGGAACCTTAAGTTTCAAATAACAGTCAGACATTGTCGTATGTATATGTCTGCTCTGTTGCTACTTTTCATGTAAGTGTACAAAAAAAAGTACATCTGGAAGCTTTATAATCTTTTAATTACATTGAATACACGATTCATTCTTTGTCATTGAGTCAACCAGTAATTTATTATTGATCACTTCTGACTATACGGTCATGATAATTAACAGTTGCAGAAGACAACACAGCGTGAACACAGGAACTATGTTTCTATTTAAGATAAAGCATTCCCTTTAAAGCAATGAGTGCGATGTGTGTCTCCCACAGCGGACTCGTCTGAGATGGTGGAGGGGATGTGGCTGGGAGTGACTGTGGCCAGCCAGAGAGACCTGCCAGGGGGTCGAGTGCTGGTGAGAGTGGGACAACACCCTCTGGTTCTCTTTCCTCACTGAAAGTGGACCGTCTCCTATCTTGAGATACTAGATGCTTATAACAAAACATTTCGCACAGATCTGTCTTTGACAGTGACATCGGTTCATGATTTATGCCAAAGTTTGAGTTATGGACATCAAGTTTGTTCCTGATAAAGCTAGCCATGTGAGGGTAAGATAAGGTCAATTTAAGAGCATAGATAAAGCATAGGCTTAGACACTAGATACGATACAATATACGATACGATATACTTTATTGTCCATTGTGAAACCTACATACAAATACACAAACACAATACACTATATACATGCAGTATGAAAAACACTGGTAAGTTAGTACATACTGTAGGTCACATATTCAGAGTCTCTGGCCTGCTGTTTGACCATGTATTTGGTTTGCATATGTTCTGTGTCCCAGTGTTCAGCTGCATTGACAGTTCAGGATTCACTACAGTGATATGACCACAATGCAACAGTATGGGAAGAAAAGGTTGTTGTTTGGTCAATAAAGACATAATATTAAATACAAAAAACGATGTTCTAATTGACATATAAAGACAGGAAATTCAAATGAGCAGCCCTACCTACATTTGACATAGGCACAAAGGTTTTACAGCAAACTCATCTTATTACACCTGCTACTGTAAAAAATGTCAAATTTACTCAATTATACCACTACTAGAACAAAAAGTTACTCCTGTGTTGTAATGTCTAATTCGTGTCCAGGCTTGTGGGCATCGCTACGTGAAGGTGGTGCGGGGTGGTGCGGAGGAGCAGCTGCGGATGGTGGGGAAGTGCTACGTCAGGGGCAATGACCTGACCTTCGACCCCAACGACGAATGGCAGGACCACAGCTATGAGGTGTGCAACCCCAACTTCGACATGGAGCTGGAGGGCTTGTGCAACATGGGCATCTCGGGGGGCATGACCGACACGGACGTCTACATCGGCTCTGTGGGCAGCTACGTGTGGCAAGGTGGGCACCAAAAGGAGTTACAGCCCGGTCTCATAGACTAGACGTAACATATTAAACAAGACTTCTTCTGGACGCGGTTCTGGAAGGTCATGGCTTAAAAGTTAATGTGAAACTGTATTGTTTTCTTTTGTCTTTGTTACCTAGGCAACGTTCATGTAACGTGGAGAGACCCTGATCCAGGAAACGCATGGGACTCAATTGACAAAGACTTTGGGCAACTGAACAGACGATACGGCTACATGGGTATATCAGTGACCTGGCTAGTAGAGCCAATTCTGGATTAACAGGGTAGACTAGGAAGCTAACTGTAAGGGAGTGTCTCTTGCTCTTCCATTTCAAAACACTCTCAAACATAACCACTCCCCCATTCAGAAAGATAAACATCTTTTTGAACGTATGTATTGAAAGAGAACTAGAAAAAGGAACTACCGATGCTATCTAGATGGCGGCGCTCCGTTTAGCATAGTGGCAACTGTATCACAGGAAGTTACCTTTGGCCTTTGTGCAGAAGGGCGATGATTAGCCTTACCTGCCATAAATGGTACTGTAACATTGTTTTAATGTTGTTTTAACACCACAGGTTACTCTGTCAATGAGGACAAGAAGCTGCTGAGTCAAGACTACTTCACGGTAGTGACGGGGTCTCCCAGAGATGAATCCAAGGGCTCAGTGATGCTGGCTAAGAAGGGCAACACAGCGTTGGTGACCAAGTTCATCATCCCAGGAGAACAAGTGGGCTCGTACTTTGGGAACAGCCTAGCTGTCACCGACCTCAACAATGACAAGTATGTCATCACTGTCCATAGGAAATCCCCAGCTTTAGTGCGTCTCTCAGTGTGCCATATGCCAAAAGCTTGATTATCTAGAACAAAACAATAGCAAACTCAGAGGCAAAAGAATAGCATATGCTAATCTTTTGAGAATAGTATTGAGAACAGTTTGTTATTCTTTTGATACGGGATTGATTGAGTTTGAATTGTATCACTCAATAAAATGCTAATTTACCGATAGCCATAGCCCGTCATCTGTAGCGTTTACCTCTACTATTTGGAATACACACTCTACCTGACCAGTGATGCAGAGAATACAGTACTGTAGTGGTTGAATTGGAGAGGTTGTCCTCGTCGTTTCACCACCTCTGATACGGTATCTGACATGACATTATGGCTTGAATAAAACCTTGAGCATTTGTGTTCATGGTCTGTCAGCATGTCCGAGAAAAAGATCATACTGAATAACACATTGTCAAGAAAATATTTTGGCTGAACAAAAGACAAGCCAAAAGATATAAAGCATGTCATAGGCTTTGTTGCCCTATCTAAAAGCCAATCAGAATGAAGAATAAGGTGGGTAAAATGGTTGGTAATCCATATAATGATTATGATCCTATATGCCACAATGATACAGAATGTGTACAGTTGTGTGTTAATATTTGTGTGTTTTCATTTGCACCATCCTAGCTGGAATGACCTGATCGTAGGTGCCCCATTCTACTTTGACCGTCAGAAGGAGGAGGGAGGAGCGGTGTACGTCTTCATGAATGAGAACGGCTCTTTCCAGAAGACACCTAGCATGGTACTGAAGGGTCCTACGGCATCTGGTTTTGGATTCGCCGTGGCAGCCATTGGCGACGTCAACCAAGATGGATTCCAAGGTAGGCCTACCATAACGGGTAACCTTTTGGGCATTGTTCAAATTCCTTAAAAGGGAATACTTCCTTCCTCCTTTACTTGAAGTCATCACTGATTTCACATGATTGGACAGGTGAATGCAAGGGCTCCACCACGTGGCTTTCACCGGTCAATTCTAATCAGTGATTTCTACAAAGAAGGGAGGAGGAAAGATGCACTTTTAAAGAATTTGAACGGTGCGGAACTGTACCGCAATGAGGACGTAGAAGAGGAAGAGGAAGAGGATCATGGTTAAGTTCCTATCAGAATCCATTGTGTGATTCTGATCCAAGCTCAGACTCTTATTGTTGGACGTGCGTGGTTAAATGTTACAGTCTCACCGATATGATAGAGGGAAATAGCATTGGTGTAATCAGACAGGTTACAAATGGGTTTTCTGGGATCCTTGGGATGTCCCTAACCTAACCTAACCCTAACCATAATCCATACCTAACCCTAACCTTAACCCTTACCTAAACCATTGTATATGTAACCTTCAATGGGGTCAGAGTTGGACATCAGAGTTGGACATCCAAAGGATTCCGGATAGCAAGGAACGTCACGAATGGCTCTCCAGGCCATTAAAAAAAATTATACTGTCATGCTGCTGTCACCTAGTGGCGAAATACAGCCAGCACAAGGGCTTACACTGGAACTATAGGCATAATGATGAGATGATCATGTCTCCGCCCTAACAATGGGAGTCGTTTTCCAAAAGGCGGAAAGGCAGGCAACAAGCTTAGGTCCAAAATAATCCCATAGAAACACATTTTGGCGGGAGTAAAACCTCTCGCTTTGCCTCTTCCTCTCTGCTCTCGCTCTGCTCTCTGCCTATCAGAGATGGTATTCTACACACTACTTACTTCATGTATTACATGCATCAAATATGCAGATTAATTGTTGAAGCAAACTTAATTGGTCATTTTCAAAAATGTATGGTCATGTATTTCCAATGCCTATTTTTCCTCTATAGACTTTGCAGTAGGAGCCCCATTCCATGAGACTGGGAATGTCTACATCTGGATGGGAAGCAAGAAGGGAATCTCTGAGGAGCCTAGTCAGGTACACACTGGCATACTTAGCATCAGGCAGAAGAGGCCTCACATCATCATGGGGCCTCGTGAGCTGGGGGAAAAAAAGTACCTGTATATAATTGTATATATAATAAATAATTCACCTTTTCAAACTAGAGATATCTGTTTTTTTGCATGGTCCGCGTCTCAATGTCGGCCTTCTGAAGGTGGCAGAGCTACAGCGGTGTTTGCCAGACCAGGCGACATCCTTAAAAATCGGTCTTCTCACAAAAACATTGGTAGAGTCCGAATGGTTTGGGCTAGACGCGGTTTGGGTTACCCCTCTATGGAAATATGAGATTCTCACGAACATGTTGGTGTTGTCCGTTTTGCTCTATGACCCCCACAAGTGTTACGGAACTTGAATGGAAGTGAAGTTCCAAAAAATGAATAGAAGTGAATAGGGCATTTACATTTAAAAAGTATAAGGGTAAAAATTATTTATTTAGTTTCCTGATTCATTTATTTTCCTGATTTATTTTGTCCGTCCTATATATCTCAGATATAGGACAGACATTACAAAACATACTACCTTTTGATTACATATTTTTTTCCATTGGTGAACCTGTTATTCACTGCATTTCTATGGGCAAATAGCAGCAAGGTCAAATTATGTTTTTATATATTTTTTGGGATACCTGCAGGGGTCCTAAAATTCAAAATCAAATAGCTAAATGATCCTTGGTATGACCATCTTGAAACAATTCCATATAGCTTAGTAGGAACCTAGCCTCGGGCCCTTAGACTCTCTAGGAGGATACGATATGCATTTCTTTAGTAAAAACACAGGTGCTGCTGATAATACTGCCCTCATCGTAGAGGCGGAGGACATGTATGTGTAGGCCATGTATCTGATGCGCTCCAGCCAACATGAGTATGGCATGTCATACTCTTTTTGGCCAGACAGCATCAGATACAGAGGGGCGCTGTTTCGCTCGCTCCGATGCTTTCTCCAATGAGATAGTTTCAACCATTTGCGAATGGAAGGAAAGTTGGCGGGTGCGCAGTGCATTGTTCGGATTCTGGAATTATTTTGAATGAACGTGTCGAAGGTAACCTACTTTTTGAAGTGATTTGTTTGACAATCAGATGAAAACAGGTACATTCGACTGGTTTGATTCCTTTTATACATGAATAGTTCATAGTTCATTAATATTTCCCAGTAATGCACAATACACTATCTGCTATGAAGCCAAAAGGACGGGGAGAACAGAGTTGAATGCAGGGAAATGGGGGAAAGATACTGTATCACGATCTATGTAGTTTTGTAACGTGTTCGTGTTGCCCCCTATAGGTTATTGAGGGGAAGTCAGTGGGTAGTGGTGGGTTCCAGACCTTTGGCTATTCCATCAGTGGAGGTATGGACATGGATGAGAACAGTTACCCTGACCTCCTGGTTGGTTCTCTGGATGACCGCATCGCTCTGCTCAGGTAAGTTGTGGGCAATAAATACAGAATGTATTGAATTGAATTGAATCAGCTAAAACTGCCATAACAAACTTGGATATATTCATCCAGGATCTGGTTTGTGTCTCACTTTATTTCACCTGTCTCTCCAGCACGTCTTCTCTTGATAATAATATCTTTATTGTCGTCTCTGTCTTGTTATTCTTTGAGTAACCTTTTGACATGGTTCATTTCCAGGGCTCGTCCAGTTATCCATCTCTCTAAGAACTTCACCGTGCTGCCAGAGATTGTGGACCCTAACCTTTGTCCCCGTGGAAACAAATCCTGGTGAGAAAGGTTCCTCTCAGATCACGCTGTATGAAGTAAATTCACGTCAACTGTTATTTGACTAATGTCTCTTCTATGTCTTCTACAGTGTGACTGTGACAGTGTGTTTCTCCTACACACTCAGCAATGGAAACAAAGATTTCAAGAAAAACATCAGTGAGTTTCATTCCCTTTCTAATACGGATGAATGCCCTCGCCTTTATATGTATTTGAACAGCACAGGAGACTGGTGAGGAAATCATGGAAATCATGTGTTTGATGTAGTTGATACCATTCCACCTATTCTGCTCCAGCCATTACCACGAGACCGTCCTCCCCAATTAAGTTGCCACCGACCTGTGTTTGATAGTGAAGCTAACTTTTTACATTTGGCTCTATACCCCAGCATTTTGGATTTGAGATCAAACGTTTCATATGAGGTGACAGTACAGAATGTAACTTTTTATTTGAGGGTATTTTCATACGTATCTGTTTTACCGTTTAAAGATGAAAGCCCTGCCTCCCGGGTGGCGCAGTGGTCCAACGCACTGTTGTTTTTCCTTCCTTTGCAGTGGTGAAGTACACAGTGGAAGCCGACATGCATCGCCGGAGCCCTCGAGTTCTCTTCCTTGTCAATAAGCTTGCCACCTACACAGGCCTCCTTACCATGCCATCTCCCAAGACCGAGTGTCAGGTGCTGGAGCTCAGACTAGAGGTAAATACTGCACACGCACGCACACACACACACACACACACACACACACACACACACACACACACACACACACACACACATAATGTGCATTTGTAAAGTATTCAGACCCCTTGACTTTTTACACATGTTGTTACGTTACAGTCTTGTTCTAAAATGTATTATAGATTTCCCCCCCCCCATCAATCTACACACAATACCCCATAATGACAAAGCAAAGAAAAGTTTTTTTGAATTTTAGCAGATTTACTTATTTACGTAATTATTCAGACCCTTTGCTATGAGACTCGAAATTGAACTCAGGTGCATCCTGTTTCCTTTGATCATCCTTGAGATGTTTCTACAACTTGATTGGAGTCCACCTGTGATACATTCAATTGAATTGACATGATTTGGAAAGGCACACACCTGTCTACGTAAGGTCCCACAGTTAACCATATCATGTCAGAGCAAAAACCAAGCCCTGAGGTCGAAGGAATTGTCTGTAGAGCTACGAGACAAGATTGTGTCGAGGCACAGATCTGGGAAAGGGTACCAAAACGGAATACTCTCCAAGTGCACTGTATATGACTGCTCACACAGGCACACACACACACATAGGACCACACACACACTCATCTGTATCATCATCTCCAGGATCCTGTGAGGGACAAACTAGAGCCGGTGGTTTTCTCCCTCAACGTGTCCCTGGATGAGCAGAAACCCAAAGTTAGAAAGGCCCTGCAGAACCTGGACTCCTACCCTGTACTGAGCCACAAACAGAAAGTGACTGAGAGGAAAGAGGTATGTTACTGACTTAGGAATAATTCCATTGAGTATGTATGTAGTGATGAGTACGTTTTGGAACTCTTTCTCCTCCTTTCCAGATCAACTTCCAGAAGGAGTGTGGCTCAGACAACAGGTGCACCAGTAACCTGCAGCTAACAGCTGTGTTTGCGAACGAGTTACTGAAGCCTTACCCCAGGTATGTGGAAAACACAGAGGGAGATATGTAAAACACAGGGTATCAGTCTGAATACATTGAAAATTAAGTTTACTCTAATAACTGGAAGTTGGAATTGAATTAATCGAGACTTGATCAAGCCCCAATCATGTAGAATAGTTGGTGACAATTTCTTTGCATCGTCCACTCTACAGACTATCTACTAACCCTAACCTTAACCATTATCCTAACTCTAACCTAAACCCTACCCGTACCAACTTCAGGAAGCAGTTGCTTATCAACAGATAGTCAGTTGCTCATCAACAGATAGTTTGTTGATAGTATGACAATCCGTAGAGCATCTACAGATGGACTATCCAAATATAGTGTGACCCCGGTAGACCTCCCCAAAAAACGGTGTGGACCACAGTGCTTCAGATTCAACACGATCTCTCTCTGGTGCAGTATTTTGTATAAGGCCCCTAATAATTTAAGGGACCGAGTAGCGCAGGTGTCACTGCAGACCCGGGTTCGATCCCGGGCTGTATCACAACGGCCGTGATCGGGAGCCCCCATAGGGCGGCACACAATTGGCCCAGTATCGGCCCGGGGTAGGCCGTCATTGTAAATAAGAATTTGTTCTTAACTGACTTGCCTAGTAAAATAAAGGCTAAATAAATCATGCATGAACTGTGATGCTTGCTCTCTGTTTGTACGCAGTCAGGGGAAACGCCAATTGCTGCAGTACAGCAGTAATGTGAAAAAGGTGGTGCTACTTGTGGAGATAACTAACGTGCCAGGCCCTGGGAAGGTAGCTGAGGACGCCCACCAGGCCATGCTCAACATCTCCACCCCCTCCACGCTCCGTTACTCTGGCGTGCGCTCCCATGTAAGACCACCGGAGGGTGACAGAGGGTTAGGGGGAATTCTGGCTGTTGACTTGAATTGCTCCTTTAACTGCAGTACGTCCTGTACATGCAGATAGTAGTACCATACCTATATTATGTGCAGGATACTGGTGTAGAATGCCGTGCTGGAGAGACTGTTATGTGTGAGCTGGGGAATCCACTGAGGAGCAATGAGAAGGTAAGGGCACGGTGTTATTCCACGTATCATTTATACCGTGCATTCATTTGAACCTATTGGAATATTGATTGGCAGTAGTTCAAATATTATGACCATCCCGGGGTTTCGCAGGTCTCTCTGCAGCTCATCTTTGAAACAACAGGGATCAACCTCCAAACCAGGGAGATTGAGTCTCAGTTGCTGTTGTCCACGTAAGTAACAGGAGGCATTTGTCGTCGCTCTATATCGTGAACTCATTATCAGATCGGCAACAGTCAGTCTTTATGTCCAAGGTTGAAATATGAATAGGGTTAAGTGGGTAAGCTAGCTGAATAAACACTTGTGTCGGTGTTGTTTCCCCAGGTTGAGTGAGCAGAATGACCTGTACCCGGTGTCTGTAGCTCTGTTGATAGAGACCTCCATCCAGACCTCCTTCTCCATGTAAGTGGAACTTTTAACACATGTTTGATGTTGTCCTGATGCCATGCTGTGTGGCTGGATTCATTCAAAATGGATAAGGAGGTATAACACTGTAGCCAACTAACTTCTGTTGACCCCCCCCCCCCCCTTATCCTTCTTCTTCTCTCTTCTTCTTCCCCTTCTCTCCCTCTCTAAACAGAGAGAATCCCCTGGTCCAGACCTACTTCAGCGGGGAGGTGATGGGAGAATCAGCTATGAACACGACCAGTGACGTGGGCAGTCTTGTGGAATACACCTTCAAGGTGAGACACCAACACGTAGCTAACGTCAGCCATGTTGTGGGCTAGTGAGTCATGTTTCCCTTACATTCTGACCTGTACTTGTAGGCGTTAACAGTATTGTGAGGTAATTTGTGGATGGAAAGACTTTGCCAATTCTTTATGTAGAACAGACATGCTTTGCTGTCACAGAATGAGGAATCCTGTCAGCTTTGTATACATTGTATTTCTATATCGATATCTGTCCTGTTTCCCTGTGTCTGTCCTGTGGTGACTTTGATACCACCCTGCTACCACCAGGTGTCAGTGGAGGGAGAGCCTCTGGGGGCGCTGGGGATCCTGGCCGTAGAGTTTGAGTGGCCCTTCGAGGTGACCAGTGGGAAGTGGCTTCTCTACCTGACTGAGATCGTCACCAAGGGGACAACTGAGACCCACTGTGTCCCCCCAGGGGACATCGTCAATCTTCTCAACCTCACAGTGAGTTTCCAGAGTCTTTCTGAGGCTCTATACAGGCCACCAAATTATATTGTATCTCTATGGCCAACTGGGACCAGTGTGTTATAAAATAAGATTAATGTAGGACTCCTCAATCTCTGTTTACACCCACAGTTAATCAGAAATATTTGCAATAGAGAGTACTGTTTGGAACAAAACACCCAACTAAACCAGACTTGAGTCTGACTCACAATTCTAAAAGAGGCTAAATATTCATTATGGCCTAGATTCAATCAGTTCAACCGTTAACCAGTGATAGCCGACACCCGCATAGCTGATATTTTGGCGGTGACGGAGGTGTAACTATGTTGGAGCTGTCAAATCGGTGAGCAGCTGCTCCCCAGCTAACAACAAAGGTTTCTACAACTTTAGAGAACGTTCCCATAATAGTCTCATTAGGTCATGAACTAATGTTTTCATGAGAACCTTTCCAAGATGTGCAAGGAATGTCTCCAAGAGACCATTGACTTAATGTCACATGGAAGTTACCCAGAACGTGGTTACCATGTTCACAGAACATAAGTTATTCATGTTATAGACAAGTTGAATTGTGTGTCCAGTTTTCAGTGGGTTAGGAGAATATTCAATCAACGTCCCACCAAACATACACAGAACATGGTTGCCATGTTCCCAGAATACAAGATATTCATGTTCTAGACAAGTTTCATGGGAGCGTTGCAAGAACATTCATGTTTCCCCCAAAATGTCATTACACATCACATCTTGTTACTGTTGTTGAGCCAATCGGATCACAATTGCCTAGGGAGGAGGGGCTATGGTTTCTTCTGGTCAGGGCCTAACTATACTGGCCCAATAAGCACATTCCCTATAGATATTGTCACGCTGTATAATGATGGGAGACAGGCGCAGGAATACGTAATAGTTTTTTAAAATTTCTCCAACGCAAAATAAAGTACGTCATGAAAAAATTAAGAATGTGTGTGTGTGTGTGTGTGTGTGTGTGTGTGTGTGTGTGTGTGTGTGTGTGTGTGTGTGTGTGTGTATATAACACAAGGATGTAACAAAAACAAACATGTATTTATATAACACAGGGATGTAACAAAAACAAACATGTATTTATACAACACAGGGATGTAACAAAAACAAACATGTATTTATACAACACAGGGATGTAACAAAAACAAACATGTATTTATACAACACAGGGATGTAACAAAAACAAACATGTATTTATACAACACAGGGATGTAACAACAACAAACATGTATTTATATAACACAGGGATGTAACAAAAACACAAGAGCGAGGTGTAAACCTCTAAATAATACAGGGGACGAGACCCATAAAAACAAGTGCACAATAACCAATACAACAGAGCCTTAGACCACTGCACCAACAGAGCCTTAGACCACTGCACCAACAGAGCCTTAGACCACTGCCTTAGACCACTGCACCAACAGAGCCTTAGACCACTGCCTTAGACCACTGGACAAACAGAGCGTTAGACCACTGCACCAACAGAGCCTTAGACCACTGCACCAACAGAGCCTTAGACTACTGCACCAACAGACCCTTAGACCACTGCACCAACAGAGCCTTAAACTACTGGCACCAACAGAGCCTTAGACCACTGCCTTAGACTACTGCACCAACAGAGCCTTAGACCACTGCCTTAGATCACTGCCTTAGACCACTGCACCAACAGAGCCTTAGACCACTGCACCAACAGAGCCTTAGACCACTGCCTTAGACCACTGCACCAACAGAGCCTTAGACCACTGCCTTAGACCACTGGACAAACAGAGCGTTAGACCACTGCACCAACAGAGCCTTAGACCACTGCACCAACAGAGCCTTAGACTACTGCACCAACAGACCCTTAGACCACTGCACCAACAGAGCCTTAAACTACTGGCACCAACAGAGCCTTAGACCACTGCCTTAGACTACTGCACCAACAGAGCCTTAGACCACTGCCTTAGATCACTGCCTTAGACTACTGCACCAACAGAGCCTTAGACTACTGCACCAACAGAGCCTTAGACCACTGCCTTAGACCACTGCCTTAGACCACTGCACCAACAGAGCCTTAGACCACTGCACCAACAGAGCCTTAGACCACTGCACCAACAGAGCCTTAGACCACTGTACCAACAGATCCTTAGACCACTGCACCAACAGAGCCTTAGACCACTGCACCAACAGACCCTTAGACCACTGCACCAACAGAGCCTTAAACTACTGCACCAACAGAGCCTTAGACCACTGCCTTAGACCACTGCCTTAGACTACTGCACCAACAGAGCCTTAGACCACTGCCTTAGACCACTGCCTTAGACTACTGCACCAACAGAGCCTTAGACCACTGCACCAACAGAGCCTTAGACTACTGCACCAACAGAGCCTTAGACCACTGCCTTAGACCACTGCCTTAGACCACTGCACCAACAGAGCCTTAGACCACTGCACCAACAGAGCCTTAGACCACTGCACCAACAGAGCCTTAGACCACTGCACCAACAGAGCCTTAGACCACTGCACCAACAGAGCCTTAGACCACTGCACCAACAGAGCCTTAGACCACTGCACCACTTGGGAGGTCACAGAGTTTGCATTTGACTTAAACGTTGTTCTCTTTCACCTTGATTAACTCAAAATAATGGGAGCATTTCAACAAGGAAAAGGCTAAGCGGGGTAAGAACACAGCTGCCATCTTTCTTTGATTTTCAGCTTTACGGTAGCCTATTGGAAACGTGTTAGCCTACAGCATGAATTCTGTTAGTATGAGACAAAGCTTTAAAAATATATATAACACGCCGGTAGAGGTATGTTTCTGAAAGTAATATATGGCTTACTTGAAAAAGTAACTGTAATAACAATACAGTATTTGAAGACATGAACTCATTATATCACTCCTACAAATAAAAGTAATACAACTGTAAGTAATATGTTACCCTCAAACATTGGTCTCAAGTGATTCTGTTGCCATTTGACCATTTTTTTCCACATTAAAACTTGGAGATGGAACTCTGTGTTGTGTATTGTTTTTGTTACAACTGGCAGACATGCTACTGTACTGTAAATATACACATTTCTGATATTCTGACAACATGGCAACCATGTTCTAGGTATGTTTCTATCAGAAGCAACACTATCACCTGAGCCACCTTACAGCAACCAATTAGGGGTGTTGCAGATCGAAATCCAGTGACAAGATGCTGTTGGGAGTCTTTATCAGAGACGTATGTTGTTCTACACAGTATATATGTTGTGTGGATTTAACAAATACGGTCTAGAGTTCTACCAGTTCCCATCTTTCAATGAGAAACTCATTTAAATTAGATCAGATAGCTGTGTTGTAAATGTTGCCAAATGAATAAGTGAACATCTATTGCTCAGGAAGTTAGAGTTGTCTGACACCACTAGCGGGGTCTAGAATCCAGGCCACCATCAATGACGAACAACCAAGTCACTGTCCCAATAAGGGATATCTCTAGAGCATGTGCTTATTTGGCCAGGATAGTTAGGGCCTCTTCCAGAAGAAACCCAAAGCCCTCCTCCGTAAGCAAAAGTGCGAATGCACTTTGACGTAAATCTCAGCTCTGTTAAAAATACACTGAAGAAAAAAGTTGATTGATCACAGGTGTTAAAACAGGTTAATATGCCCCACCAACATTAGACAACGAAGCAGAAAATGCTGAAATTGTTGAAATAAGTCAATCAAATCAACGATAAGAGAACAGTCAAATGAATTGATTACTGGAACACATGGTGGCGTAACAGGAAGACGTGAACCAAGAGGTTGTGAGTACAAATCCCAGGTGAGGACATGATGAATAATAATTACTGTGTAAATGAACATGCACAATGTAATCATGTGTGCCAAATATATGTGTGTGTGTGTGTGTGTGTGTGTGTGTGTGTGTGTGTGTGTGTGTGTGTGTGTGTGTGTGTGTGTGTGTGTGTGTGTGTGTGTGTCTAACCTTGCCAACAGACAAACATAACTGTGATTTGCTCTGTTTTAACAGTAACAAGGTGTGATGTTTAATGACTTTTTTTTGAGGGTGAGAATATGTCGTTGGGACCACGTCCTGACAACTTGAAGCAAATAAATACACTTGCAACGTTCCCATGCAACGGGTCTAGAACATTAGTGTTGTGTACTCTGAGAACTTTGTAATCACGTTCTAGATAGGTTCTATGTGACATTAAGGGAATGTTCTCCTAACTTTAACACACACACACACACACAAAAAACCATGAAGTTCTCAGAAGGTCTGACATAAATGGGATGTTCCCCCTAACTAACAGAACTGGACACTCAAACATCAAGAGAACATTACGGGTAACGTAATAACGTCACTCCCTAAAATTGTTAGCTGGGTCTTGATCATTGTCACGAAGCCACACCCGTCCCACTTGCGTTAAAAGTTCAGAACAAGAAAGTGTAGACTATAAGGAAATAATGAGGTTAAAGTTGTCATAAACAAAATTATGAGCGTTTCTATCATCCTAATGGAGGTGTAGATTACATCTCACATTCCGGTGTTCCTACTTCTAAACAAGGCTGCGTTGCGTTCGACTCCGAAGCAGCCAATGTCTGCTTTCGGTATAATGCCAGGAGACGCTTTTGGATTTGACCTCCGACACCACCAAAACAATCGCTAAGCAAATGTCGGGTAAAGCAGATCTGATTGAATCGAGCCCATCCCCACCGCGGACGTTCAGCTTTACACCATGATTGACATTTAAAGGCAATGTTCCCGCTTTAGCGGAGACTGCATTCACGGTAAACGCTGCGTATGTCTGCTCAATCGGAAATGACCTATACAGTTCTGTCTTGGAATCTGTAACGCTTCAGCAATACAGATTGAATAGAGCCCTATGTCTGCACAAAGATAGACCGAAAAGGTCAATGATATTTTAAGAAGTTAGCAGGAGTTGTCTTTATTTCCATTCCGGTAATTACTGTTGTAACGTGACGTAATGTGCCTCTTTGTCTGTCGCCTCCCCTTCTTTGTATATTCCTCTTCTACATTTTCTCTCTTTCTCCTCCTCTCCTCCTCTCCTGTCTGTCTCTCTCTGCCCAGTTGTCCAAGAACAGGAGCAAACGTCCCAAGCGAGCGGTGGAGGGCGAACACCCTCACATCATCGAGCCACAGGCTGTCCTTACCGTGCTGACTCCTCGTAAAGAGACCTACCTACTGGTGAGGACAGGCCATTAGACAATTTAATTATGTCCATGATCTACCAATTCTGATGCTGTGATCATAAAAGCTCATCCAGACACTTAGTGTAATTTAAGGGCTTTAGAAGCACCATTGATGAGCCTAGTGTCTAGTGTCCGGTCCTAATTCTGGGCATGTTTTTGTTGTGAAGGATTGTTCAAAGTGGACAGCCCGCTGTGTGACTTTCACCTGTCCCTTGATCAACATGTCTACCTCTGCCAAGATCATTGTGAGGTCACGGGTGTGGAACAGCACTATGCTAGAGGTGAGAGGTCAGATGATACAGCAAGACTCTTTGACCAAAAGGGTCAAATTGCCAAATCCGAATAGGGTCATGACCATACCTTTTTGGGTTGTGTGTGTTTGGCAGGACTATAAAAATGCTTTGAGGATCAAGGTTAGAGGTCAGGCCACACTGAAACTTGTGACGGACAACCCCACCATCAAGATGGAAAATGAGACCAGAGAGGTTAGTGTCATAACGATGATGATGATGATGATGTAGACAAATGGTATTCTTAGTATGGTATGGATGATATGTATATTGATTGTGATGTTCCTCTCTTTCTTTCTCTCTCTTTCTTTTCCATCCTCCAGTTTATAGTGGACATTGACCCAGTCCTTGGGGTGGAAACACCTTACGAGGTTCCCCTGTGGATCATCATCGTTGCTGTGGTAGCAGGAATCCTGCTGTTAGGAGTCATCAGCATCATACTGTGGAAGGTGAGAACCCTAATGACTTTCTGATTAATAACTATAACTATACTTTTTGTGGGTATCATGTTTGAATGTAAACCTGTTATGACATGTCTGTTGTACACTGCTTGCTTGCAATAGTATCCCATTTACTCCAATGCACCAGTAAAATAAATTATTCTATGTTGCCTACATTTGTGACTGCCTTTTTATATTGACTGTGTTTGTATCAGGTATGTTATACTGTACCTATCAGTAATACTCCATTAAACTCAACTGCGCTAGTTTTAGCATGCTACTGCTAGTGACTAGCCTACAGTATGTATAAGTGCTGCCGCATTAAACCCAATAGCACTAGCTCGCTACCGCTAGCTACTGTAGTCGTTAGCTTCTCCATGTAGCTCCAGTCTAACTGTACCGCGTGGTCCCCCAGTGTGGCTTCTTCAGGAGGGCCAGCAGGAGGGAGATGTACGAGGCCAAAGGCCAGAAGGCTGAGATGAAGAGCCAGCCCTCAGAGACGGAGAGGCTGACTGAGGACTACTGAGACAGGAGAGGCCCCCAATGAGGGGCCATGCTACACTCCACTAGGGCGCCTGGGTAATGCAGTCCTCCGGCCTCCGCCACGGGCAGCGTCTAGCACACTAGATGTAACGCCTTGTAGATTGTGGGATGAAGTTGGTTGTTGGCTAGTAATGTGTCGAAGGGGAATTTTGGATTTATTCCATACTAACTCTTCTTCATTGTCAATTCTAACTAGCGTTTGTGTCTCCCTTCTTTTTCAGGCTGATAGTGTGCTGTACCTAATATTTTCTACTTGTCTGTTCTACCATATTTACTAAGTATCTATTCTGCAGCATCTCTCACTCTCCTGATGAATGACTACTCTCTTTCCTCTTCAATCACTTCTTTTACTCTATGGGAAAATACATTTCTAACAGAAATTGTCTAACTTTGTCTAATTCCTGAGTATAGCCTCCAGATATTCCAATTCTTACATTTAAAAAAAAATCAACAGTTCAACACTATTTGAATATGGCTTTCCCTAATGCTGTGTTGTCTACTTGTCTGTCTTCTCAACAGCTTGGCTTCTTCAAGCGGGCCATCTACTACCGGATTATGCCAAAGTACCATGGAGTGAAAATCCGTAAGGAGGAACGCTACCAGTTTAACATGGGCTTCCAGCCAGAGGATCCAGACAAGAAGTACTGGATCACCAACTGGACAGAGATGCAACGTTACTACTACTGAAACCCTGACCTATGACCCTGAACTCTGAACTCTTGACCTCTGCCAAAGTTCAGGAGCATTGTGACGGAAGGACACAAGGGTTTTTGGGATGTCACACAACTTGGAGGGCACAGCACACAGACCAATTGTGAATACTGATCACTGACCACATTGATTCTGGAACCTTTCTCCTCTGTAGATTTCATCAAAATATTTTTTGGTTCTTTTTTTTGTGCAACATGCCAAATATTCTGTTTCAGAAATTGCAATGTTTAAAGTATTTTGATGAAAGCAGTGTTGTACATTGAAAGAGTGTTTAAAAATCCCAGTTTGGTTGTAAATTTGATTTATTTTCCTACCACTGCATATTTAAGTACTGAAAAAAAAAAAAAAAACTTTGCATGTATATTTCTCTTCCATATGATCTATCTGCAAGTTCCTGAGCAAAGTAGTTTTTTTGTCGTCACTGTTTATTTTTTAAAATCAGGTGAACGAGTCTGTAGAGAGTCTGTAAAAATTCTTAGTGAATGTACTGTTCCTTTCATATCTCTTTGTTTTAGAATGTCCCTGATTGTCAGTGGTTTAGCGATGACGTCATTACAACAGTAGTTTGGGAGATTATTTTGAACTGTGCAGAGCTTTATTAATCATCAGGATGACTTTTATGACAGAACAATGACAGTGCCTTAAAAGAGATCGATTCAGTGATTACACTTTGACAGGGCCTTCAGGAAGTATTCAATACCCCTTGACTTATTCCACATGTTGTTGTGTTACAATGCTTGAAATCAAAAATGGATTAAATAAATAAATAAGTCTCACGCATCTACTCACAAAACCCCATTATGACAAAGGGGAAACATCTTTTTAGAAATGTTTGCTAATATATTGAAAATTAAATACAGTAATATCTCATTTACATAAGTATTCCCACCCCTGGGTCAATACATGTTAGAATCACCTTTGGCAGTGATTACAGCTGTAAGTTTTTCTGGGTAAGTCTCTAAGAGCTTTGCACACCTGGATTTTACAATATTTGCACATAATTATTTTTTTTATTCTTCAAGCTCTGTCAAGTTGGTTGTTGATCACTGCTGGACAGCCATTTTCTAGTCTTGCCATAGATTTTCAAGCCGATTTAAGTCAAAACTGTAACTAGGCCACTCAGGAACATTCAATGTCGTCTTGGTAAGCAACTCCAGTGTATTATGTCTTAGGTCATGTGCTTAGCTCTATTCCGTTTCTTTTTATCCTAAAAAAAACTCCCTAGTGCTTGCCGATGACAAGCATACCCATAACATAACAAAAAAAGATGTGGTACTCATGGATGTGTTGTTTTCGTTTACCCGAAACATAACGTTTCGTATTCGGGACATACATTTCATTTCTTTCCCAATTTTTCTGCAATTTTACTTTAGTGCCTTATTCCAAGCACAATGCATGCTTTGGAATATTTTTTAAAATTCTGTACAGCCTTCTTTTCACTCTGTCATTTAGGTTAGTATTGCGGAGTAACCACATTGTTGTTGATCCATCCTCAGTTTTCTATCACAGCCATTTAACTCTGTTTTAAAGACACGATTGGCCTCATGGTGATATCTCTGAGCAGTTTTCTTCTTCTCCGGGCAAACTGAGTTATGAAGTACGCCTGTATCTTTGTAGTGACTGGATATGGTACACCATCCAATGTGTAATTAATAACTTCACCATGCTCAAAGGGATATTCAATGTCTGCTTCTTTAAATTTTTTACCCATCTACTAATAGGTGCCCTTTGCTAGGCATTGGAAAACCTCCCTGATCTTTGTGGTTGAATCTGTGTTTGAAATTCACTGATTGACTGATGGACCTTACAGATAATTGTATGTGTGGGGTACAGAGATGAGGTAGTCATTCAACAAATTTCACGTTGAACACTATTATTGCACACGGAGTGAGTCCATGCAACTTATTATGTGACTTAAGCAAATGTTTACTCCTCAACTTATTTAGAGTGCCATAACAAAGGGGTTGAATACTTGTTGACTCAAGAAATGTCAGCTTTTCATGTCTTAAAACATAATTCCACTTTTACACGATGTGGTATTGTGTGTAGGACAGTGACACAAAATCTCAAGTTATTCCATTTCAAGCTGTAACACAACAAAATGTGGAAAAAGTCAAGGGGTGTGAATACTTTCTGAAGGCATTGTATGTCTGTAGATTGCATGCAGTACTCTCCAGTGCAAGATCAAGCAGTATAATGTTGGTGCATTGCAAACAGGAACCTTGTATCTGCACAGCTTTAGACATAGCATATTTTCAGGGTTTAAAGTTAGAGTTTAAAGTCACTGTTGTTTCCAGTAGATCTTGGATGGACAGAAAGCACATTACAGAAGGGAAACAAGAAAAACAAGTTGTATGAAAGCAGATTAGCGTTTTTCGTCATGGACGTCTTGTTCTGGAGGCTGCTCTGCAGAGTGGACACTAGCTAATGACTTCCGGCGCCGACAGAGATGGCCGCCTCGGTTACACGCATTTCGCTATACTCGCATTAACATCTGCTAACCATGTGTATGTGACAAATAACATTTGATTTGATTTGAGCTTGCACAGCCACAAAGTCATCAAATCGGAATTTAAACAAAAAGCTCATTTTTGTTTTCATTATTTTTTACAATATAGCAAATTTCGACTTTGTAGCTGCCTCCAGGACAAGACATTTAGCTGCGGTATGAAATGGCAGTACATACTGTATGTGACCCTACTGGCCCTATCCATCCTCTGCGTATCTGCTTCTCACAATGGCTCCTAAGCACTCCAGCAAGACATAGAATAGCCTAGTGGTTGCTTGTTTTTATGCTCCATCTTTGAAACAAGCCAATATTCGGTGGTGGGATGGGATGGTTGTAGTGCACTTGAACTGTGAGTGGCCGACGAGAGATGAACTCTTCCCTAAATTAGGATTTATTTCACTGAACTGTGTGATTTTACGACAGTAGAGCGCCGGTGCGGTTGTTCTTGATGTAATCATATAGAGGGAGTCGTAACACTGAACTTAATGTATAGGTCTTTGGCCTGATTACTGTACATGACAGCAATGTCAGCGGGCTACAGACACTACACTTAGGGCCATATTCAATCCGTATTGTGGAAATTCAGCGTTACAGCGTGATTTGAATTTAAAGGCAATTCTCCCGCGTTAGCGGAGACTGCATTCACGGTAAATGCTGTACCACACAGTGTACTGTAGATTGTGAGCGTGAACAACGGGATTTGATGTATTCATATTCTCGTTGTAAGTTACCCTGTGACTGCTCAAATGGAATGACTGACTGTTTGAATGACTGCATTTCTCCTGAATCATTTACATTGTAACATTTTACTTGCGTAGTTTCTTCCATCGTTCATTACTGTGCTTCATATTGTGAAGTTATGTGGAATGTTTGGTGTGCGGCAGAGCATTTCTTGTTGTGGTCAACCGGCATAACTAATGCCCACAGAGCATTTCTTGTTGTGGTCAACCGGCATAACTAATGCACACAGAGCATTTCTTGTTGTGGTCAACCGGCATAACTAATGCCCACAGAGCATTTCTTGTTGTGGTCAACCGGCATAACTAATGCCCACAGAGCATTTCTTGTTGTGGTCAACCAGCATAACTAATGCCCACAGAACATTTCTCAGTATACAGAGAGTAGACAGCTACTGGAGTGGTTACACAACTGTCTGTCAGCACACCAAATGGCACCCTATTCCCCACGTAGTGCATTACTTTTGACAGTGGTGGAAAGTACTTAATTAAAAATACTTTAAAGTACTACTTAAGTATTTTTTGGAGGGTATCTGTACTTTACTGTTTATATATATTTTTTACAACTTTTACTTTTACTTCACTACATTCCTAATGAAAATAAATGTACTTTTTTCCCATACATTTTCCTTGACATCCAAAAGTACTCGTTACATTTTGAATGCTTAGCAGGACAGGAATATGGTCCAATTCACTCACTTATCAAGAGAACATCCCTGGTGATCACTACTGCCTCTGATCTGGCGGACTCACGAAACAAAAATGCTTCATTTGTAAATGATGTTTGAGTGTCCCCCTGGCTATCAGTAAATTTTTAAAAACAAGAAAACTGTGCCGTCTGGTTTGCTTAAAATAAGGATTTTTTAAAATAATTTATACTTTTACTGTTGATACTTAAGTATATTTTAGCAATTACATTTACTTTTGATACTTAAGTATGTTTAAAACCAAATACTTTTAGACTTTTACTCAAGTAGTATTTTACTGGGTGACTTTTACTCAAGTATGATATTTGGGTACTTTTTCCATCACTGACTTTTGAGCAGACCTTATGGGCAGTGGTGTAAAGTACTTAAGTAAAAATATTTTAAAGTACTACTGAAGTATATTTTTGGGGTATCCTTACTTTACTACTTATATTATTTTGACGACTTTTACTTCTCTACATTCCAAAAGAAAATATTGTACTTTTTACTCTATACATTTTCCCTGACACCCAAAAGTACTCGTTACATTTTGAATGCTTAGCAGCACAGGAAAATGGTCCAATTCCCGCACTTATCAACAGAACATCCCTGGTCATCCCTACTGCCTCTGATCTGGCAGACTCATTTAGCACACATGCTTCGTTTGTAAATTATGTCTACATTTTGGAGTGTGCCCCTGGCTATCCATAAATTTTAAAAACAAGAAAATGGTGCCATCTGGTTTGCTTAATATAAGGAATTTGAAATGATTTATACTTTTACTTTTGATACTTAGGTACATTTTTGCAATTACAGTTACTTTTGATACTAAATTATATTGAAAACCAAACACTTTTAGACTTTTACTCAAGTACTATTTTACTGGATGACTTTCACTTTTACTTGAGTCCTTTTTTATTAAGATATCTTTACCTTTAATCAAGTATGACAATTAGGTACTTTTTCCAGGACTGCTTATGGGCCCTTGTCAAAAGTAATGCAATAAATAGTGCCATTTGGTCTGCAGCAGACAGTTGTGTAACCACTCCAGTAGCCATCACCTGAGGCACCAGAGATATTCTGCAAAGAGATTCTTTAACCGGTCATCTGTAGCCGTTGCTACAGACGTTCCATTGACTCACAAAATGGCTGGGGATGGAGGGGGGGGATGTCAAATCAAACTTTATTTGTCACATGCGCCGAATACAACAAGTGTAGACCTTACTGTGAAATGCTTACTTACAAGCCCTGTATAGCGACAGTGGCGAACTGCTAGGGCCTACATAAAGCTGTCCCAACAGCAGTCCCAACGCCTTACCACTGCTACACCTGGCTATCAACGGAGCCTCATTTACTGCCTATTTTTTTTAAACATAGCTGATATGGCTGACTTGTTAAAAAATGTGGTTGAGATGTACAAACTATGGCATGAGGGGACGACAAGTGGATGAGGCAATCCATAATTTAGATTAAGACATTAATGAGCGAGCTAGGACGTCCGTTGTCAATATAACTATTTGTTCAGCACTTTTGAAATGTACAGCGACAGAATTTAGAAGATGGGCTGTTGTTACAGTGTTCTCCCTGTACACTATGTCAGAACCGTAGGATAAATAAAGGGGACATATAAGCAGACGATGAAAGCGCTTACAATATTCGATAATTACATTTCTCAAAAACAGGTTAAAGGCTTACATGTGCACCACCAAGTCAGAACAGTAGGCAAAATTAAGAGGTGAAAATATACCAAATTATTAGGGTGAGGCACATGGGCCACTAACAGCTTACTGCACAACATACACTTAGTATTACTTTCTTAGCTACAGTATACATATCTCCCTGGCATGTTACATAATTTATGCAGCAGCATACAATACATTTTTGGACTCACCTTGTTGTGCTGGGCTCACTTGAACAGGAAGGTGGCAATGTAGTTCTTCGTGGGCAAATTTTGTCATCAGTCTTTGTCATCAAAGTCTGTCATTCTCTGGATTTATGGTTCTTTCAAGACAACTGGAAAAATTAAAATTAAAGTAGAATCATGATGACGTCAGTGATCTTCAGGTCGTAGCTCTAGTAAGAGGCCCGAATTCCGAATTTACAATTACGAGTTGGATGAAAATTCAAAACTCATTTTTCCTGAGTTCCTTAGTCGTCTTGAACTCACTAAAAGTCCGATTTTGCAGTTCCGATTTTCAGTTTTGAGCGGGGCACAAATCATGCTTCATTGACAGCACAGCCAATGTTGAACGTTTATCATTTTAAACTTGGAAAAGAGACTTGGGACCACACAGCCACAACACTGAATTTGCAGGATAGTGATTGCTATGCAATGCTTGCAGTTACCGACTGATTCCTTCCAAACCGCTCATTGTTGAATTTCCGATTTCCTTCTTGTTGGATAATGTTTGTCTAATGGCCGATGAGCACCGATACATTTTCTATAATTTCTCATTATATGACAAGGATTAAAAAGGATTAGCCAGTAGATTGTCTACTTGATTCATGAGGATGACTGCTAGCTAAGATTTTGAAAGTCTGATGTTGACATGATCATTCCAATCAAAACTACTGTACATAACGTGATTTGACGTAATTTTATCTGTGGCCAATGACCTTGAGCCTTCTTGGATGGGCACTCCTAATATAACTCTATGGCAGCACCCAAGGAGCCTGATTTTTCTTGCTCTACCTTTAGACTTGGAGGGGACGTAGTGTCCCCATGAGTGACAGAACACTTAGCCATTCACGGCGCAGCGCTCCATATTTTCTGCTGGCTTGCCCCACCACCACAGAAAGCACTGAGATAGGCTGAAACCCCTGCATTTTGGAGCTGCTTTACTCAAAACAACAAGAGACCATGTTTGCATGCAGCTTTATTAACACAATGATATATATATTTTTACAGTGTTTGGAAACTGATATGTGATACGTATTAATGCCAAAATAACATGCAAAACAGGCAAGTCCCCCCCAAAATATATATAAAAATATGATTTTTTTGCTTAAAATGTGGGACTCAAAACAGGTGGGGCTCTGCCTGAAAGACGGGTCACCACTGTAGTGTTATTTTATACCATGCTGTGTCAATGTATTGTAATTTAAACTGTTTTTACCCGTTATTAATACCCATTATTTGATTGAATATACAACTTGTTATTACCTGCTCGATTAAACACATTGCTATTAATCGTTTTATCCATCTTATCTTGCCACACAGAACCTCATTGACCAATGAATAGAGAGCAAATGGACATTCCTCTTTATTCTCGAAAGGCAAAGTATTGAATGAAAAAAATATATTTCCAAAAACAATGCATACACAATTAATGACTTTACAAACAACCAATTGAAACATTTGTTCAGTGTTTCAACTATTACAAATAAATTACATAACTGTTAGGTTCTTTGTTCTTTGCATAGTAAAAATTATTTTGATTCCAAATTTATACAATAAATATACAAGACATCCAACATATGGGAGAAGCAGACCAAAATAATAAACAAAACCAATCAGGATGCATGGTACAAACAAACACTGATGATGACACTGCTGTTACCGGGGGACTGTGATTTTCCCAATAGACTAGTACATGCAGCCTTACTTCAGCTCCAGCTCAGATGAGGACAGATTTCTTCGTTTTGATTTCTTGTACTTGTAGCCCAGGAGGATGGTGGCCACTAGGAGCACCAGGCCCAGGACCAGTAGGACCCACTGGCCGGCTGCAGCCGCTGCACCATCCAGACTCATGCCCAGAAAGTTCACTTTACTATTATCTAGAACTGGGATTGGGGTTGGGGGAGATGTTTCTGAGCCATCACCTGGAAACACACAGAGGTGAGTGATGCAAATCAGAAGACATTCTCTTATCCTGTTGCAATCTAGTACTAGGCTTAACTGAACGAACAGGAGACGGAATGCAATATGACATTTTATTAAATAGTTTACTGATGAGGAGTTCCAATGACGGGCCTTAAAAGGAAAGATTCACCCATTTTGAATGTTATATCGTATTTGTGCATCTGAGTGATATTCTATTGATTTCCAGGGTCATTTAATGTGTGAGTGTATCTGAGCTATTCGTTATTCAAGCAGGCAGCGATACAGCAGTTATGACGAGTTTTGCGTCACATGAAAATTACCACAGGAATGACAGAACATCGCTCTGAGATGAATAAATACTACATAACATTAAAAAAATTGGTTAATCTTTCATTTAAAAAAAAAGGTAGAAAACGATATGACATAGATGCGGAACGAAAACAGCATAGTGAGTACATTTTTCCGCAACAACTAAGACCGTTGAAGCGTGAGGCTCAATTTCTCTGCTGTTTGCTGCCCTGGCTACCACGCTGTGAACAGCATGAAGCGAACTCGTGCACAACTCCTGTGTGTAAGTCTTGTATCTCGCTCATCTCAATATCTGCGGTGCTGCTCTTGGCAACGTCGTTTCGCTGAGTCTACCTTTATTATAGCTGGTGGAGGGTTGTTGTTAACTTGTTGGTACACAAGTTCTCACTTGCGTGTTACTTTGACATATAAATACATCCCAAGATGTATGCCCATTGGTTGAGAGAGAGGAAGGGGATGATTGCAAGTGTGTACCCATAGGTTAAACAACAAGCATAAGGAATATGCATTATTGTGCCGTGCTCATAGTCTAAAAAAGGTCAATGGGGTAATGACATTCCACACATGGTAAAGTAGAAAAGAGAACATGAAACAAGACCTATGCTGATGAAACCTTTGTTTCCTATTCTACGGGCATAGTGGGAATGTATACAATGTGAATGACGTTGTACTTAAATGGATAAAGTTCAAAAAGAGCATTCAGACCAGCCTTACTGATTGAAAATTCAGAAACTACACTGAACAAAAATATAAAATGCAACCATTTCAAAGATTTTACTAAGTTGCAGTTCATAAGGAAATCAGTCAATTCAAATAAATACATTTGATCCTAATCTATGGATTTCACATGTCTGGGAATACAGATATCTGTGACCAACAGATGCATACCTTAAAAAAAAAGGTAGGGGCATCGATCCAAAAACCAGTCAGTATCTGGTGTGACCACCATTTGCTGTCGTACACTTCAATACAGAGCATCCCAAACATGCTCGATGGGTGACATGTCTGGTGAGTATGCAGGCTATGGAAGAACTGGGACATTTTCAGCTTCCAGGAATTGTGTACAGATCCTTGCGACATGGGGCCAGGTGTTATCGTGCTGAAACGAGGTGATAGTGGTGGATGAATGGCATAACAATGGGCCTCAGGATCTCGTCACGGTATCTCTGTGCATTCAAACTGCCACCAATAAAATGCAATTATGGTCTTTGTTCGTAGCTTATGCCTGCCTTTACCATAACCAACTCCACCATGGGAGACTCTACTCTCAACGTTGACATCAACAAACCGCTTGCCCACATGACGCCATACATGTGGTCTGCAGTTGTGAGGCCGGTTGGACATTGGAGGCGGCTTATGGTAGAGAAATGAACATTCAATTCTCTGGCAACAGCTATGGTGGATATTCCTGTAGTCAGCATGCAAATTTCACTCTCCTTCAAAACTTGAGACATCTGTGGCATTGTGTTGTGTAACAAAACTGCATATTTTAGAGTGGCCTTATTGGCCCCAGCACAAGGTGCACCTGTGTAATGATCATGCCATTTAAGCTTCTTGATATGTCACACCTGTCAGGTGTATGGATTATCTTGACAAAGGACAAATGCTCACTAACAGGGATGTAAACAAATTTGTGCACAAAATTTGAGAGAAATAAGCTTTTTGTACGCATGGAACATTTCTGGGATGTTTTATTTCAGCTCATAAAACATGGGACCAACACTTTATATTTTTGTTCAGTGTACATTACTTTAAGATTGCTTCTGTCAAAACATTGAGACCAAGTCTTAATCTCAGAAAAACGTGTTTAATGCATAATTAGAAAGGAAAGAGTTTCTTATCCTTTCTGCCATTTCATCTTTGTTCAGTCAGTGTGGTCAGATAACAGAGGTCTCTTCTGCACTCCCCCTCTATCGTGTTCTTTCCCCCTGTCTTTTCGACATCCCAGTCCATCTCTCTCCATTGTTCTCCACCTGTCTCCTCGCTCTATCTAATCTCAAACTCCTTTCAGCAGGAACTCATCATAAAGGATTGGAGGTATTGATTTCATTGCTAGGAGCCTCTAAACCCACGAAAAACACTGCTTCAGGCCTGACAACAGTTGTTTCTCTGCAGATTGGTTTCAGCTTAAGTACATTGGAATTTTAGTGGCTCTAATCATTGACCTATAAAAGAACTGGAGACACCGTCAAAAATGGCCGACTTGTTTTCAACGTAATCTACTCAAATTCGCATATGCAGTTTCGTGGTGGCTGCCATCTGCTTTACAGAGCCCATAATGCTTGCGCACCAGCACTTAGTGTGCACTGGAGGTCAGCATGAGCAGCGATGATGTCATCACAATTTCCAAAAACATGGCAGACATCAGTTGAATATAAAAATGTTAATATCTTAGGCTAGGAGTCAAATATCATTAAAAATGATAATAAACGGCCCCAGCACAATGGTGATAATGAAAGTGTATTTTTCGGAATGTTCTAATTGGACTTCTCTATGGGGCTGGGCTGTCTTTTTTTTTTTTTTCGACTTCAGCTAAACTACAGTACTGAAACACTGCCCTCTGGGTAAATTGGAAAGTAGGCTATTGGAAAGAAATATTTAAGGAAGTGTACTTCCATCTTGATATCATAATACCAATATTGAGCTTTAGGTTCTTCTGGCTTTGGTCCCAAAACTGTCCTGAGTCAGCTGAACTGCTACTCTGATAAAGTGTCATTAAAAATAAGACGCTACAAGGCCAGAGTTCTTTTTTTTTTTTTCACCCAACACACGTCTCCAAGTCATCAAATCGTCAAGCTTAACTACTAAACTATGACTCGGAATTTAGTAATTCAGTTAAATTAATTAACCCTAAAAAGTGTCATTAGGGGTCCATTTTGACCCCAAGAGGTTAAACAATGTCCTAATTTCGAAAAACTTTTCTGACCCTTCAGAAATGTTAGGAGTTTGTCAAGCAACTATATAACAACAATAAAATATCATAAATGTATTTATCCACTTTACCTTTATTTAACTAGGCAAGTCAGTTAAGAACAAATTCTTATTTTGAATGACAGCATAGAAACAACTGCCTTGTTCAGGGGCAGAATGACAGATTTTTACCTTGTCAGCTCGGGGATTCAATCTCGCAACCTTGCGGTTAGTAGTCCAACGCTCTAACCACTAGGCTACCTGAATACTGTGGTAAGATAGGGAAATTAAATATACAGTGCACTAGGAATAGATTCATTCCCCTTCTCGTTTTCCACATTTTGTTACGTTACAGTCTTATTCTAAAATGGATTAAATCATATTGTTCTACATCAAATTACACACACACACACACACACACACAACACCCCATAATGACAAAGTGAAAACCGGTTTTTAGAAATGTTTGCAAATGTATTAAAAATAAAAACACTGAAATACCTTATTTACATAAGTATTCAGACCCTTTGCTATGAGACTCGAAATTGAGCTCTGGTGCATCGTTTCCATTGATCATCCTTGAAATGTTTCTACAACTTGATTGGAGTCCACCTGTGGTAAATGTAATTGATTGGACATGATTTGGAAAGAAACACACCTGTCTATATAAGGTCCCACAGTTGACAGTGCATGTCAGAGGCACATGACAGCCGGCTTGAAGTTTACCAAAAGGCACCTAAGGGACTCAGACCATGAGAAACAAAATTCTCTGGTCTGATGAAACCAAGATTGAACTCTTTGGCCTGAATAACAAGCATCACATCTGGAGGAAACCTGGCACTATCCCTACGGTGAAGCATGGTGGTGGCAGCATCATGTTGTGGGGATGTTTTCCAGGGACTGGGAGACTTGTCAGGGTTGAGGGAAAGATGAACGGAGCAAAGTACAGAGAGATCATTGATGAAAACCTGCTCCAGAGCTCTCAGGACCTCAGCCTGGGGCGAAAGCTCACCTTCCAACAGGACAACGACCCTAAGCACACAGCCAAGACAACATAGGAGTGGCTTCGGGACAACTCTGAATGTCCTTCAGTGGACCTGCCAGAGCCCAGACTTGAACATCTTTGGAGAGACCTGAAAATAGCTGTGCAGCGACACTCCCCATCAAACCTGACAGAGCAGAATGGGAGAAACTCCCCAAATACAGGTGTGACAAGCTTGTAGCGTCATACCCAAGAAGACTCAAGTTTGTAATTGCTGCCAAAGGTGCTTCAACAAAGTACTGAGGAAAGGGTCTGAATACTTACATAAATATATTTCAGTTTTGTATTTAATACATTTCCAAAAACCTGTTTTTGCTTTGTCATAATGGGTTATTGAGTGTAGATTGATGCACTGTATAATCTCTCTTTAGTATACTATTGGTGCACGCAAGTATGAAAATGTGGAATCAATAGTCAACTGTACAAAATTTGGCACTAAGTACAGTTGAAGTCGGAAGTTTACATACACTTAGGTTGGAGTCATTAAAACTCGTTTTTCAACAACTCCACAAATGTCTTGTTAACAAACTATAGTTTTGGCAAGTCATGACGAGAGTCATTTTTCCAACAATTGTTCACAGACAGATTATTTCACTGTATCACAATTCCAGTGGGTCAGAAGTTTACATACACTAAGTTGACTGTGCCTTTAAACAGCTTGGGAAATTCCAGAAAATTTTGTCATGGCTTTAGAAGCTTCTGATAAATGATGTCAATTAGCAGTGTACCTGTAGATGTATTTCAAGGCCTGCCTTCAAACTCAGTGACTCTTTGCTTGACATCATGGGAAAATCAAAAGAAATCAGCCAAGACCACAGAAAAAAAATGTAGACCTCCACAAGAGCAATTTCATCCTTGGGAGCAATTTCCAAACTCCTGAAGGTACAAAGATTGTACTTTTTGGAGAAATGTCCTCTGGTCTGATGAAACAAAAATAGAACTATTTGGCCATGATGACCATCGTTATTTTTGGAGGAAAAAGGGTGAGGCTTGCAAGCCGAAGAACACCCTCCCAACCGTGAATCACGGGGGTGGCAGCATCACTTTGTGGGGGTGCTTTGCTACAGGAGGGCCTGGTGGCATCACGAGGAGGAAAATTATGTGGATATATTGAAGCAACATCTCAAGACATCAGTCAGGAAGTTCAAGCTTGGTCGCAAATGGGTCTTCCAAATGGACAATAACCACAAGCATACTTCCAAAGTTGTGGCAACATGGCTTAAGGACAACAAAGTCACGGTATTGGAGTGGCCATCTCAAAGTCCTGACCTCAATCCTATAGAAAATATGTGGGCAGAACTGAAAAAGTGTGTGCGTGCAAGGAGGCCTACAAACCCGATTCGGTTACACCAGCTCTGTCAGGAGGAATTGGCCAAAATTCAACCAACTTATTGTGGGAAAATTGTGGAAGGCTACCCGAAACGTTTGACCAAAGATAAACAATTTGAAGGTAATGCTACCAAATACTAATTGAGTGTATGTAAACTTCTGACCCACTGGGAATGTGATGAAAGAAATAAAAGCTGAAAGAAATCTCTACTATTTTTTTTACATTATAGTGGCAGCCACTATAAGTACAAAAGTTTGCCTCTCAGCTACAGATATTCCTCTTAGCTATTGGAACCTCAGGAAAAGCTAGACTACAATAGCTTGTTGTACACTTCAAGCATTTTACTACTACTAGCCTATCCAGGTGTTACTGGGATTTATCTGTTAATTGAATGATTAGAATATTCCACCCATGAAACCATATAATTGTATGTACCTGTGATCATTGCCATAACACTTCATTGTCTTGCAAAAGCCACAATGCATGGTAAGTTTCCTCACTAATTAGTGAACATCTAGAGCCTGGGTCTGTCCTCCATTACATGCTCCAGACACAGTTGGAGAAGGACCGGGCCTTCAGGGTGAAGTAGGCTGTGAAGGTGGCATTTTATTGCATTCAATGCATCTTTACTTATACCTTTTTCAAACGTGATTGTTACTTGTATTTTATTTGGGTCCAAAACAGTTTCATTATTCAACCCATTCCATATATGTATACTACAGTAGGTTGGTGGCAGCTTAATTGTGGAGGATGGGCTCATAGTAACGGCTGGAACAGAGTAAGTGGAATGGTATTGAACTCAAACACATTGTTTCCATGTTTGATACCATTCCATTTACTCCATTCCAGACATTATTGTGAGCTTTCCTCTCCTCAGCAGCCTGCTGTGATGTACACATTACCATAAACTTGTCAATTTCAGTGTTCAAGTGTGTTGGCCATTGCTAGTAATTGGCCATACCTGATCTTAATTGGTTGAGGTCTTGAAAGGTGGTCTGTTTGAACATTGGGAAAATAAATGCTTGGAAGAGGTAGAGATGCTATATACTCTGCAGGAAAGGTTTTTGTTATTTTAATTAAGCTTTTAGCATGGCCTGTGTTTGAACCTCTTTGAACCCATCTGTTTTATAAGCCTAAAATATTTATTCAATTCTGACAACCTTCATCAGTTCAGTTATTATTTTAACATCTTGATGTGCACGGGATATGGCCAGCTCTGTCACACAGGTGGGCATCATCATAACTCTTTGCAGTAGGTAGGTCTGCACTCAGCAGCACAGCTCATTTATTTTTCACCATTATCAATTTCATTAGCCTCAAAACATTCCAGCCTTTCAACGTACTCCTCCCAGGAGCTATCATTTTCATCAATAAACTCCACCATGATTGCCACGAAAGAGGAAACTCCACTTTGGCATTTTACTCATGAATCTTCTTCCATTCTAGTCCGTATCCACTTCGTCGCCAAGTATTCTGTACGTGACATGAAAGTACAATCCCAATAACGACAAAGCAACAGGGTAAGTTTAGGTGGCTGCCATGTCGGCAGGTGACTGAACTTCACCACCCACGGTGTGTGCACTCCTTAACGTGCCTATCAACACTAAATTGAATCCTTAAGAGTCTGATTCACCCGTCTGTCAATCTAAGTAACATAAAACCACCCCCATCAAAATCTGTCAGTTTAAGACAGGTGGATGCACCATGACATTTTTTTATCTGTCAGCCTTCTGCATCTGTGGTGGAAGGTGACATAGCGGTGGTTGTCAGACCATGAGACGTCCCGAAAAAAATCAGTCTTCTCACAAACGTCTAGCGTCCAAATTGTTTGGCCTAAACTTATATGACCACTCCATGGAACGATGACTCCAACATGTCACGGGACTAGTCTGAGGGTAACCCATACAAATGAATGGAAGTATGGAGGTAGTTGTGCCAACGAAAATAAGGGGCGAAATGTGTCAAATCAAAATGACTTCCTGAACTTTCTTATCTGGCCATAAACATTTTTTTTTGGGGGGGGGGATACCTCAAATTGTAAATCAAATACCACATGATTCATGGCATGACCATCTTAAAACAATTCCATATGTTAGCTTAGTAGACCCCCCCCCCCCCACCCCCACCCAATTAATTTTATTATTATTATTTTTAAATCAGCTGATGCGTTGATCAGCTGATTGACAGGTATACTGTAGAACGATAAACTTCTCTAGTGTGGATGCTCGCCAACATGTATAGTTTATCGTTATCGTCCTTGCTGTGGATGGCCCTTAACACAATTGATTGTGTGAGACAAATTACGACGAACTTGACATTCGAACACTTTACCTAACGCTCCACTCACTATTCATTTGAATCGGTAAAAAGTAACAACTTAGCAGGTTTAAAAGAAACGCCTGAAACCTTTGGGGGGGAATTTTTTTTTGAGATTCTCTTCTGCACTGTTCAACCAATCCAGTAAATATGGAGCAGGAGTTAAGATGGAGTGTCACCTTCCAAAAGCAGAAGTCACGTTACAAGCTCTTTCTACTTACCCAGAAAACTGGATGCATCCGTTTTGGTTCAGCCCCGCTGAGGGTGGGTAAAGAGATGTGCACTTCACGATAGGTCTAAAACCGTTCGTCATAATTACGAGTTGTATTTCATTTAACAATTCAATATTTTGGGGGGGGTAATTTTATTTTAAATGGGCTAAAAATACATCGCAACAACTGATTCAGTCATGCTAAATTTTATTTAACCATTTTATTTAACCATTTTATTTGGATAAAGGAGGTACGGTAGGGTGGGCACGGCCCCTTAAGCCCCCCCCACAACACTGGGCCTGGCTATCAGACTTACTTGGTGGTTTCCAGTCATATTCCGGCCAGCCTCTGACCTCGCCATTCTTGTTGTTCTCTACCTCCAGCCAATCAGTGAGAGGTTTGAAGTACTGTACCAGTGGCTTGGCGGACATGATAGGCTCTCCAGTGATCATAGCCATCGCTTCAGGCCAGGGCTTACTAAAACCCAGCTTCATCACGTCACTGCAAAAACACAGGAAATGGATGAAAGTCATTCCAAAAGTCTATCAGAAAGAAAAAAATTCTACAGTCAAACAAATGTTTCAGATGCAACAGTTTATATACACTATACAACACTTCCACAGATCTGAACGACAACTTCGAACACATTTACGTAAACAACATAATCACATGAAAAAATTTAAAAAGTGTGACAGTGCTTGTCATGGCGATAGAATGCTACTGGTTTGAGGGTGTACATTACTGACCCTAGAAGTTTCCCTGCCTCTTTGGAGCGGTAGATATCACATTGGTGGAGAGGGCCGACATGCCCGGCGGTGTTACACAGAGCCTGATGGAACTGGAACTGGATGACGAAGCTGACGAAGTACCTGATAGGAAGACACTCCGTCACATGACGTTCCCACTGCATCCCACATACAAAAACGCTCGGTTTTTATGAATGCCATCTAAAATCTACTGATCGACACGGTAAGAGTATCAGTAAACTCAATGTAGGCCCACTTGTGTTTTTATGAACAAGACAGAAAAGTGATCAAATGAAAGTTAGGTGGTTTACAGTTGAACGTTTGGTTCACTTTTCTGCAAGTGCGTTGCGCCACTGATTTCACCAAACGTTCCTTTAGCTTCCTCTAGTTAAAGAGTAATAAATGTCAGACGACACACCTGACATAGGGCACATTAGCAGGGATGTGGAACTTTGCACCTGGGTCAAAGTCCTGCTCAGTACGGGCCACAGGTGGACACACGCCCTGGTACTTCACTCTGGAAGAGACAGACCGTATAAAGAAATTGTATTTGAAACTTTTACATAGATGGCGAATAACCCCCTTCTCCATCCTCCCCTAAAAGTTTATTTTTTGTAGCAGTCAAATCAAATTGTATTTGTCACATACACATGGTTAGCAGGTGTTAATGCGAGTGTGGCAAAATGCTTGTGCTTCTAGTTCCGACAATGCAGTAATAACCAACGAGTAATCTAACAATTTCACAACTACCACACACACACACACACACACACACACACACACGTGTAAAGGGATAAAGAATATGTACATAAAGATATGAATGAGTGATGGTACAGAACGGCATAGGCAAGATGCAGTAGATGGTATCGAGTGCAGTATATACACACATATGAGATGAGTAATGTAGGGTATGTAAACGTAAGTGACAAAAGTGGTCTTTACCTCATGTTCCACCATTCCTTGTTGTACTCCCCCTGAGAGATGCGTCCATCAAACACTTTCCACCTCCACTGGTCCATCAGGTAGCCGAAGGGCAGGAAGGCTATTTTGTCCAGGGCGATGCTCATGAGGTAATTGATCGTACTCTCTGGAAATGAACAGACACATTCATGGTTAGAGTGGTATAGTGCAATCACAGCATATAGCTAGTTCATTTATGTTCACCACACAGCTTGCTTTAAAATAGATGTTTTGTTAATGCTATGGCTGAAGCTGCACTGTCACCACATAACCATTTTTGTCCTGTTTGGCATAAGGTCTTAGTAGTGAATTGAAAATTAGTTATTTAGTTTAGTTATTTTCCTCATTTATAAGAGCGAAAAAATCTGGCCAGGGTCTAAACTAATCATTAGTATGCGCTCACCTGGGTTGTCCTCCACCACATCCAGTAAACCAATCTCCTTTAGATGCTTGGGAGTGGCGACGGACAGGGCAAGCACATCACCAATGGCCTCGTGGAAGCCTGGGTTGGCGCCGTCGCGGAAGGAAATAGGTTGGTCCTTGTACTGCAGGAAGTACTGCACATGACCCATCTCATGGTGCACTGTGATGAGGTCATCCATGGTTATCACGGTGCACTGTTTGATCCTGGAAATTAAGGATAAGAATTCATCATTTTAATGGCCAAAAGGGGCTGTCATCTTTGTTTTTCATAGGGAATGTAAACATCTTGAAAGGTAAAAAACAAAGACTACGGGTGGGGGGGGGGGGGGGGGGGGGTACATGTCAGTTCCAATAGCCAAGTTATTAGACCAAGAGTTCCAAAGCCCTTGACAAAGTTTCTGGCGTTGTAATGTTCTGAGGAAGCTACAGACTCTACGTCCCTCCGAAGTACCTGACGTCTTTGCGGTTGTAGAAGTCCCAGGCGGAGGCATGGCATACCACGTTGCGTCCATCATTGGGTTTCTCTAGCATGGACTTGACCCAGAACTCTGGAGGCATGGGCAATAGCCCCAGAGAAGTGAAGAAGTTGTCTGACTCTTGGAACATCCTGGTGGCATTCCAGCCCTGTGGAGAAAAACCCCAAAAAAGGTTTTCCTGGTCCGGTCACATGGAGACTCAACATACAGCTCTTAAACAAAAACACCTGCAGTGGTGACGTTCTTCTTACCTTGGCTATCATGGCTGGTGTCGCGTCTACTTGAGTGGCATCGGGGTACGGAATGGCCAAGTCCATGATGCCAGACCAGGTCTGCGCCCACATGTTGCCTGATAGGACAAGAGAAACATGGCTGTGCTGTTTTATCCATAACTAAACAAAATGTTCAACAGAAACTACTGTATATTCCAGCCTTGCACCACCGACAGAGCTCAAACCAGTGGATTTAGATTCAAAGCCAGGTCAATCCCTAGCCTGTCACTGTCACGTGCAATGCTTCTGAAAGCAAATGAAATCCAGTTGATTCCCCCCCCAAAAACTCCATAAATCAGCAGAACATCAATGTGCAGTGGTCATGCAGAATGTAAAAGGAGTTTTGGCCTTTGGTGCTGAATCCATGCTGTACTCTGACAGTCTCACCTAGAAGATGTGCAGGGATGGGTCCCTTCAGGTTGATGTGTTTGCCTCCATACTTCCTGTAAAGAGACCTGCGCACGTAGGCATGCACATTGAGATAGAGGGGCTCCAGCTCCTTCCACAAATGCTCCAGATCTTCTTCAAAGGAGTGGGTCTCATACATGGAGCGCCAGAACGCCCCATTGTCAGAATGTCCTACAGTATGAACAGACAGCATTAGGGTGAGGGGAATTCAGTGCCTGAATAGCACACAAGTCATTTGCGGAAACTGACAAGGCTTCCCCCATCACCTATTTTATTTGTGTTAGCACTTGAAACCGGCCTGCACCAATTAGAAGACAGATTCTACTTGCTGGCAGTTGGGGAGGTTGAAATGTCTTTAGGAATGGGTCTGTAATAAGACCTTACCGTTAAGAGCGGCAGCTTTGTTGGCCAGTTGCACATATCTCTTGTAGTCCTGTCGCAGTTCTCTGCCAGAGGCATTTCTCCAGCCCTGCCAGGCGAACAACAGCTCATCGTAGTCTCTGGACTCAGCCATGATCTTCTGGAGGTCTGAAACGAGAGAAACCAGAGGTTTCCCAAAAGTATTCTTAAGACTAAGTTTATTGTAAGAACCTTCATAGGAGCATCATTAAATCTCAGAGCTATTTCCCAAAACCCTCGTTATTACACTTGCACTTAAGCACTTGTAGAACAGCGTCATTAGATACATCTTTGCCTTTGTCATTTTATACAGAGAAGATCTCCATTAAAAATAAAATCAAGTTTGTCCGTGACCGCTGATAACTTCAGAACGAAGTTGACTACAAATAAAATTGTCTTTGCAATTGTTACAAACAAGAATACAATTATACTTCAAGTAAAAACACATGACTACATTATACACTGTGTATACAAAACATTAAGAACATGGCTGACCAGGTGAAAGCCATTATCCCTTATTGATGTCAATTGTTAAATCCACTTCAAATCAGTGTAGATGAAGGGGAGGAGACAGGTTAAAGAAGAATTTAAGCCTTGAGACATGGATTGTGTATGTGTGCCATTCAGAGGGTGAATGGGCAAGGCAAAAAATGTGACTTTGAACAGGTTATGGTAGTAGGTGCCAGGGGCACCGGTTTGTGTCAAGTACTGAAACGCTGCTTAGTTTTTCCACTCTCAACAGTTTCCTGTGTGTATCAAGAATGGTCCACCACCCAAAGGACATCCAGCCCCAAAGGACATCCAGCCAACTTGACACAACTGTTAGACGCATTGGAGTCAATATGGGCCAGCACCCCTGTGGAACGCTTTCAAACCCCTTGTAGAGTCCATGCCCCGACAAATTGAGGCTGTTCTGACGGGCAAAAGAGGGGGCTGCAACTCAATATTAGGAAGGCGTTCCTAATGTTTGGTATGCTCAGTATTTCAATCATACTGAAATCAATTTCATTCAATTGATTTCTATTTTGATAATTGTAGGCTGTCAAATTTGCCTCTATATATTTAATGGTGCAACGTGCTCAATGATATGCCATATCTATGATTTAGTGTGTCATTATAGGGTAGGTTAAGCATTGGGCTAAAATAAGCTATTTGCAGCCATGTAGGTGATAATATACAGTTGAAGTCAGAAGTTTACATACACCTTAGCAAAATACATTTAAACTCAGTTTTTCACAAATCCTGACATTTAATCCTAGTAAAAATTCCCTGTCTTAGGTCAGTTAGGATCACCACTTTATTTTAAGAATGTGAAATGTCAGAATGATAGTGATTTCAGCTTTTATTTCTTTCATCACATTCCCAGTGGGTCAGAAGTTTACATGCTACCAAAATACTAATAGAGTGTATTGCCTTTACATTGTTTAACTTGGTCAAACGTTTTGGGTATCCTTCCACAAGCTTCCAACAATAAACTGGGCGAATTTTGGCCCATTTCTCCTGGCAGAGCTGGTGTAAGGGAGTCAGGTTTGTAGGCCTCCTTGCTCACACACACTTTTTCAGTTCTGCCCACAAATGTTCTATAGGATTGAGGTCAGGGCTTTGTGATGGCCACTCCAATACCTTGACTTTGTTGTCCTGAAGCCATTTTGCTACAACTTTGGAAGTATGCTTGGAGTCAATATCCATTTGGAAGACCCATGTGACCAAGCTTTAACTTCCTGATTGATGTCTTGAGATGTTGCTTCAATATCTCCACATAATTTCTCTCCTCATGATGCCATCTATTTAAGTGCACCAGTCCCTCCTGCAGCAAAGCACCCCCACAACATCATACTGCCACCCCCGTGCTTCACGGTTGGGATGGTGTTCTTTGGCTTGCAAGCTTCCCCCTTTTTCCTCCAAACATATTGATGGTCATTATGGCTAAGCAGTTATTTTTTTGTTTCATCAGACCAGAGGACATTTCTCCAAAAAGTACGATCTTTGTCCCCATGTGCAGTTGCAAACCATAGTCTGGCTTTTTTATGGTGGTTTTGGAGCAGTGGCTTCTTCCTTGCTGAGCGGCCTTTCAGGTTATGTCGATATAGGAGTCATTTTACTGTGGATATAGATACTTTTGTACCCGTTTCCTACAGCATCTTCACAAGGTCCTTTGCTGTTGTTCTGGGATTGATTTGCACTTTTCGCACCAAAGTACATTCATCTCTAGGAGACCGAATATGTCCCCTTCCTGAGCGGTACGATGGCTGCGTAGTCCCATGGTGTTTATACTTGCCTACTATTGTTTGTACAGATGAACGTGGTACCTTCAGGCATTTGGAAATTGCTTCCAAGGATGAACCAGACTTGTGGAGGTCGACAAATGTTTTTTCTGAGGTCTTGGCTGATTTCTTTTGATTTTCCCATGATGTCAAGCAAAGAGGCACTGAGTTTGAAAGCAGGCCTTGAAATACATCCACAGGTACACCTCCAATTGACTCAAACGATGTCAATTAGCCTATCAGAAGCTTCTAAAGCCATGACATCATTTTGTTGACTGTTTTAAAGGCATACAAAGTGTATGTTAACTTCTGACCCACTGGAATTGTGATAGTGAATTATAAGTGAACTAATCTGTCTGTAAACAATTGTTGGAAAAAAAATACTTGTCATGCACAAAGTAGATGTCCTAACCGACTTGACAAAACTATAGTTTAACAAGAAATGTGTGGAGGGGTTGAAAAAAAAAATAGTTAATCACTCCAACCTAAGTGTATGTAAACATTTGACTTCAACAGTATCTCTTGGAGCTTATTCGTAATCAATATTGTGGAATTATTATAATGTTACAGTAAGATGTGAATGGAGAAAGCTGATCCGAGAGCAGCTATGCCTTTCTTTGGATCCTATCAATATTGACACATGCCCCAACGACGCACTTAACAAACGTTCTTTCTGCGTGGTGTTTTGGGAAACGCATGTTACATCTTCGGCCATTGTAGGAACGATGCATCGTTAAAACACTCATAAGCCTGCGTTCCATCGCTATCGGGAAACCAGGCCCAGAACTCGAGACCCAAACCAAGACCCCTGGAGACCCAGTCCAAAACCCAACCTCTTGAGACCCAGAGTATCAAGACCATGACGAGACCAATAAATGTAAAAGACCAAAACCTGGACCAACTATTTTTTTTTAAATGTTCTTGCATCTTGACTACATGAGTTAAGACTATAGAAACTATGGTTTTGTCTGAGACCAAGACCCAGTGTATTGGGACCGGGACCAGGACCGCAAGATCAAGACTCCATCTGATTCAAATCCCCTGGGAAAGTGGAATTCCTTATGAGTTAGTCATGTCACCCCTTTTGTCAAATTTTTCTCCAGATAGTTTATTATTATATTGTATGTAAATAAAATAATCACATGGAATAATAATACAAACCAGTTATATAAATCGACAACAGATGGACCTTTCAATTAGGTAAGTGTTTTAGGGCCCTGAACCAGGCATGGGATTTGGCAAATATATTGTGGGATCTTACCTGGGTCCAGTGGATGGCAGGTCCCATTGGCTCTGCACACCTCAGCCACACTGTACTTGGTGTCCATGTTGGCCAGCAAATTGTTGTACTAAGCGAAAAACAATGACCAACGGCATAAGAACTTGCAACTGCCCAGTGCAGATTATAAGGCCTACTTATTAAATCGCTTTAGAATCATTTAATTAAAGGTAAATATAATATGTGATTTTTGCTCTTGTTTTGGTGTGTGAATAGGGGATTATTTGAAGGTCTTGGGTCAATAAAAGCATTAAGCTAATTCTTACCTCTTTCAGTTCCTCGTCGGGAAGTCCGGCCCTTTCAATGTCACCGAGTTTATTCAAGATACGCTTCAAGGCCCCATCCTGGAAGTCTGTGGTGTCATACTTGCGGGCCTCCTTTCCGTAGGTCAGTGTGTGGTTAGACATGTCCAAATTCTTCTGCAGCTGGAGACAGAGTAAACAACACACTCGTCAAAATGAGTTTGTCCAAGTGCAAGAAATGTGCCAGAAAAGATGCAGGTTGAGCCATAGAATCAAGTGTGTTAGTGGTGGGCTAGAACAAAAGCCTGCTCATCCTGTAGCTCCTCCGAACCATGTTTCAGAAATACAGAGAGGAATTTGTGGGTTAGTTGCCTGTGTACAGTATAAATATGGGAGATGCTCCATTCAGACAACTGTTACCATGTTCTGCCTGTTCTTCTCATTGATATCGGTGTTGAAGGCCCATGATGCCTCAGTGTAGGCATTCCAGACCACTTCCGCAGTGCTGTTGTACTCCTCCAGGAAATTCTTTGCCTGCACCTCATCTGCAATCATGTCTGGGTATAGAAAGAAAAGGGACAAGTAAAGTAGAATAGCTTTCATAGCTCAAGCTACAGTGGGGCAAAAAAGTATTTAGTCAGCCACCAATTGTGCAAGTTCTCCCACTTAAAAAGTATGAGAGGCCTGTAATTTATCATTATAGGTACACTTCAACTATGACAGACAAAATGAGAAGAACAAATCCAGAAAAATCACATTGTAGGACTTTTAATTAATTAATTTGCAAATTATGGTGGAAAATAAGTATTTGGTCACCTACAAACCAGCAAGCAAGATTTCTGGCTCTCACAGACCTGTAACTTCTTCTTTAAGAGTCTCCTCTGTCCTCCACTCATTACCTGTATTAATGGCACCTGTTTGAACTTATCAGTATAAAAGACACCTGTCCACAACCGCAAACAGTCACACTCCAAACTCCACTATGGCAAAGACCAAAGAGCTGTCAAAGGACACCAGAAACAAAATTGTAGACCTGCACCAGGCTGGGAAGACTGAATCTGCAATAGGTAAGCAGCTTGGTTTGAAGAAATCAACTGTGGGAGCAATTATTAGGAAATGGAAGACATACAAGACCACTGATAATCTCCCTCGATCTGGGGCTCCACGCAAGATCTCACCCCGTGGGGTCAAAATGATCACAAGAACGGTGAGCAAAAATCCCAGAACCACACGGGGGGGGGGGGGACCTAGTGAAGGACCTGCAGAGAGCTGGGACCAAAGTAACAAAGCCTACCATCAGTAACACACTACGCCGCCAGGGATTCATATCCTGCAGTGCTAGACGTGTCCCCCTGCTTAAGCCAGTACATGTCCAGGCCCGTCTGAAGTTTGCTAGAGAGCATTTGGATGATCCAGAAGAAGATTGGGAGAATGTCATATGGTCAGATGAAACCAAAATGTAACTTTTTGGTAAAAACTCAACTTGTCGTGTTTGGAGGACAAAGAATGCTGAGTTGCAGCCAAAGAACACCATACCTACTGTGAAGCATGGGGGTGGAAACATCATGCTTTGGGGCTGTTTTTCTGCAAAGGGACCAGGACGACTGATCCGTGTAAAGGAAAGAATGGGGCCATGTATCATGAGATTGAGTGAAAACCTCCTTCCATCAGCAAGGGCATTGAAGATGAAATGTGGCTGGGTCTTTCAGCATGACAATGATCCCAAACACACTGCCCGGACAATGAAGGAGTGGCTTCGTAAGAAGCATTTCAAGGTCCTGGAGTGGCCTAGCCAGTCTCCAGATCTCAACCCCATAGAAAATCTTTGGAGGGAGTTGAAAGTCTGTTGCCCAGCAACAGCCCCAAAACATCACTGCTCTAGAGGAGATCTGCATGGAGGAATGGGCCAAAATACCAGCAACAGTGTGTGAAAACCTTGAAGACTTACAGAAAACGATTGACCTCTGTCATTGCCAACAAAGGGTATATAACAAAGTATTGAGATAAACTTTTGTTATTGACCAAATACTTATTTTCCACCATAATTTGCAAATGAATTCATTAAAAATCCTACAATGTGATTTTCTGGATTTTTTTTCTAAGTTTGTCTGTCATAGTTGAAGTGTACCTATGATGAAAATTACAGGCCTCATATTTTTACGTGGGAGAACTTGCACAATTGGTGGCTGTCTAAATACTTTTTTGCCCCACTGTACATGGCTCTGTGACCGTGGCCCGATTCTAACTTAAGCGAGTATAGCTTAAATTTGTATGCAAGTTCATCTTTCAATGTCACCATACACAATTTAAAGAGAGAAGTACATATATTTGTATTGATTGTTCCCATGTTTCAATGCACATTGTAACAATGAGTTCTAAATGTAATGTCCAAACAAGGGAAAAAATACCCATCACTAATAACTACAATAATCATCATGATCATTAATAATAACCATTACAACAATCACAATAATTGCAGTCTACAATTTCATCAAATTTAAGTGGATTCAATCAACAAAGACATTCATAAATAAGTATAATTTTGTTTGTTTAAAGATTAACGTACAAACAGAACAAAAATTTATAGATTTAAGACGGGTTTTCCTGAATTTATCCTGCAAATTCTAAGCTGAATTGGATATTTTCTTGTTTAAAGTGGATACATTTTTTAAAATCCATTTGCCAAAAGTAGGGGGACAGACATTCAATGCAAAAGAACCATGTTGAAAATTATTATTGAAATATCCATTATTTTATTGAAATATCATCCTCCTTCAGTTAAACCTGTTTACTGGCTCACCAATATCCTCGGGGTAGCCCTCTGGTACAGGTGGAACCCAGTTAAAGTCAGGCCAGCCCAAGGTCTCATTCATTGCTGCATTCTGTTCCTTCAACCATGTGATGATGGGACCAAAGTATTCCATCAGGGAGCTGGCGTCAATCTTGTTTGTCCCGACTGCTTCCTGGAGCACCTGTTCCCAGGGCTTGGATTCTCCGGATTTAAGGACTGTCCTGTAAAAGTCAGAGGCACTTAGGGAAATGTGTCATGCACAATTTACTAGAACTTTGTATGGTTTAGCAAGTCTAGAGACAATGCTTGTTGGTTGATTCAGGTAGGGGGAAAAATACCACAGTTCAAATTAGTCTAAAATGTGAAAAGATCAACTTATTTCTTAGAGTCATTAAGAGATTCAAAGGCCATCTTTTGTGTCTCATCTCACTTGATCAGGTAACACCATAGTGTAGGTGACTAACAGTGTACATACTCTAAAATGTTTCCAGCCTCCTTGGACTGGTAGATGTCACATGTGTGCAGGGGTCCTGTCTGATTGGCTGCCTGACACAGCTTCTTGTGGAACTGGAACTGCAGAATGAAGCTCACAAAGTACCTGCAGGAGAGAAAAATGACACAGTTAATCAAAGATGTTGTCAAATTGATTTTGATGGTGTTTGAGGATCGATTTTGTATTGATGTGTATTTGAAATATTAATATTCCCTCAGTGGCCTTTATTCTTAGTGTTTTTTTTTGTTGAGAAATGACTATCCATCGTCCATTATAATACTGCTGTATATGGATCTGAGGAAAAGAAGTGAGATGGTTTGAAAGAGAATTCTACCTGATGTATGGGGTGTTTCCTGGAATGTGATATTTGGCTCCAGCGTCCATGTGCTCCTCTGTGCGTTTGGTGGGTGGACATATACCCTGGTATTTTGTCCTTGAAAAGTGAACAAGGGAAGGCAAATTGACAGTGTTTTCTGAAACAGTGCATTTTATATAATGAAACTTATTTTGGATATTAACAATTTCCCTCATGTTAAATGTTTTCGTGCCACTCACCTGAGGTGCCACCAGTCTGCGTTGTATCGCTCTGGGGGGGTGCGCCCACTAAACACACTCCATCTCCACTGGTCAATGAGATAGCCAAAGGGAAGGAAGGCCATCTTGTCCAGAGCCATCTTCAGCAGGTAGTTGATGTCACTCTCTACAATAAACAAGCCAATTAAATCACACACAAAAGAATAACCACAACAATAAGTAACTAAGCACCTTAGTTACTAACACGCTGACAAAACTGGACACGTGCACACTTTGATTTTGTTCACCCACACCAGAAGCATTCAGGACACTCAGGTTGAAATATCAAAACAAACTCTGAACCAATTATATTCATTTGGGGACAGGTCAAAAACCATTAAACATTTATGGCAATTTAGCTAGCTAGCTTGCTGTTGCTAGCTAATTTATCCCGGTATATAAACATTGGGTTATTATTTTACCTGAAATGCACAAGGTTGACAGTTTTTACACTGACAATTAATCCACAGATAAGACACTAATTCAGTTTACTGTTCTCTCTCCTTCCTTCAGGCTTTCTTTCTTTGGACTTTATGTGGCGGTTGGCAACCAACTTCACAACATTACTACAACCAACCGGAGTGTGGCCCTAAATTCCTCTTCCAATCACCCACGTGGGCATGTGCTCCTAAAAACCAATGAGGAGATGGGAGAGGCCGGACTTGCAGCGCATTGAGTGTCACAAATAGAACCAATTTCTATTTTACCGCCTGACCATGCAGACGCTCGCTAGGAGTGTGGGTGCAATGATTGAATAACATGTATGTGTACATTTATTTTGCAACACGAGCGGTGTGGTCAGCATGTAAGTAAGTAACTTACATAATAACTTACTTAGGCTACTTACTTATGAACTTTCTTACACTCCTAATGTGAGAGAGAAATGACGTATTTACCTGATTTGTTTGATATTAATAGTTAACAGATAAGACATTTCTGTTCTACTAATGCTGTGTCTTTATGGTCTCCACTCTAGCTCCCTGCAGCTAATCTGGGTGTATAAGAACCAGGAGTCCTCTGTAAGGTCAGGCTGAAGAGTGCTGGGTCGACCAGCCTCATTATTGCAGAGCACTCACTCCATTCACTTGTGTGTGTGTGGTGTGACCTGCTTCTTATTAATACGTTTTGAATAAAGTAATATCCTGATAGGTGATTACCCTGGCCTCTCCTCATTATTAATTAGAATTTCTGTGACAAATTTACTTACTTAGAAACACTACCTACAAACCACAAAAGGAAATTGTTTTATGAATTGTATATACACTTCAAAACAAGGTAGCAAATCAATTGGAGCATACCGTTGTCATTGGTCGCGTTAGACAATAGGCCAATGCTGGCCAGATGCTTAGGTGTGGACACAGAGAGGGACATGACATCACCAATGGCCTCGTGGAAGCCTGGGTTAGCACCGCGGCGGAAGTTTATAGGTTGTTCCTTGTACTGCAGGTAATATTCAACATGGCCCATCTCGTGGTGCACAGTGAAAAGCTGCTGCATGCTGACTGTGGTGCACTGTTTGATCCTGAATGTGAGGAGACATCACATATGAAGACACCGGAACCTTCTTTCGCATCCCCTCTCTTTGAGTTCATTTCCACTTGCTCACCTGAAGTCCTTTCTATTGTAGAAGTCCCAGGCAGATGCATGACACACCACCTCGCGACCTTCTGGCTTCTCAAACATAGACTTGTCCCAGAACTCTTGGGGCATTTTGATGAGGCCGAGGGAGGTGAAGAACTCCTCAGCCACCCGGAACATGTGAGTAGCATTCCAGTTCTATGAGGAAAATCGTTGTATTTCAGGTATATACGGCCAAGCTAATGTTAACAGACCTCCAATGGACGAACTTTGACTTTAGTTAAAGTGATTAGGAATAATTTGGGAAAAGGGAGTTCAACTAGGCTAGATAACTTTGGGCTTTTATTTTTAACAGAGTTTTTGGATGTAGTTTTTTTTATATACAGTAATGTAATTCCTTAACTTTCAACTCACAATTTCTCAGAGTTCTAAATGTAAACTGATCTACAGTAATAAAATCTCATATTTCACCAGCTTACTTTGGCCACCATTTCATCGGTCACGTCCACATTGGGTTTTCCTGGAAAGGGGATCATCATGCCATAGATGTTGTTCCAGGTTTGCGACCACATGTTTCCTGAGGAAATGAAGCCCAGGCACTTAGCATTAGCCAGAGGCTTGATAAATCTACTGGTTGAGCCTTCCTAGTCACAGACACTGAGCAAATACCGCTATTGCATTATAGCTAGCAGCGGGGGGTTCCTGGCGCACGTTTATTGTCATGAATCTTGCCCTGGAGGCAGAACTGAGATTTCCGCTAGATGGGCTAGCTGCAAAGTAAAAATGGTCTGTGTAAAAATTGTAAAAATTCATGAAAAAAATTGCCTTTTAGTCTTCATTTTAGGTTAGGGTTAGCACTAGCAGTGTGGTTAAGGTTTGGTTTAAAATCAGATTTGATGACTTTGTGGCTGTGCCAGCTAGTGATCACTCTGCAGAGCTGCCTCCAGGGCAAGATTCATGACAATAAATGCCAACCTGCTTTCCTGACACAGTCACTTGATCAGGAAACATCGGAGCCTGTTCTAACCTACTGAGTGGCTGACAGTAACGTCTATTATAGGGCCCAGATCAGGGGTCAAGTAATAATGAAAAACTCAGGGCCCTAGCTAAAGCTAAGCTATGATGGACTGAGTTAGTTTGAAAAATGGCTGATAAATCAGTGACTGGACATCGTGCATTGGCTATAAGTTAACACAGACTTGTAAAGGTAAACTCACCTAGCAGGTGAGCAGGGATAGGTCCTTTAAGATTGATGTATTTCGGTCCGTAATGGTCGTAGAGCTTGCGGCGCACAAAGGCGTGAAGATTCTGGTAGAGCGGCTGCACCTGTTTGTAAATAGCTTCCAGGTCATTCGCAAAAGTCTTTGACTTGTACCACGAACGCCAGTATGCTCCCGTGTCATCGAAACCTATAGACATAAATATTATGGTTATCAACAATGAGTGGATGAGGTGAAATGTCCTCTCTTTCACTACAGCTATGGCCATAACTTACAACACTGTATGTTAAAAATGGTGACATTCACAGTGATACACATATGTAAGGTGAACGTGACATTCTTACCGTCAGCTTTATAGGCCTTGTTGCTAAGCTCCACAAACTTTGTATACTCTGCCCTGAGTGGCACACCCGATGCATTGTGCCAACCCTCCCATGCATACAGCAGTGTCTTGTAGCTCCGTGAGTTGGCCATGGTCTCTGTCAGCTCTGTGGAGCCAAAGTCAGACACCCTCAGTTACAGAATACAGAAACTGCTAGAGCACGTAGGGGACTACTGGTTTTCCAAACGTTGCCAATGAAGAGAGAACAGTTTTCTTTCCTAAAACAATGAGGCATTTAAAGGTTCAAATGACTTCTTGATCTCCTCTCCGTGCGACAGGTGGGTTACAGGTACATCTTCTAAGAGATTAGCTTTGAGTTATGATGACGCAACAGCGGCAGAGTGGCCAAAAAACTATTCACACACTTTTTGCACATTCTGTTGTGTTACACCCTGAAGTTAAAAATGGATTCAATTGAGATTTTGTGTGACTGACCTACATTACACACACACACAACCCCATAATGTCAATGTGTAATTATTCAACCCCTTTGTTCAGGAGTAAAAATGTGCTTAACAATTCACATAAAAAGTTGCATGGACTCACTGTGTTCAATAATAGTGGTTAACATACTTTTTGAATGGACTACCCCATCTCTGTACCCCACACATACAGATAATTGTAAGGTATCTCAATCGACCAGGGAGGTTTATTAATGCCTTCCAAAGAAGGGCACCGATTGGTAGATGTATAAAAATATATATATTTTTATACATTTTACAAAGTAGACATTGAATATCCCTTTGATCATTGTGAAGATATTAAGTAGGTTTTGGATTGTGTATCAATACACCCAGTCACTACAAAGATACAGGCATTCTTCCTAACTCAGTTGCCGGAGAGGAAGGAAACTGCTCAGGGATTTCACCATGAGGCCAATGGTGATTTTAAAACAGTTAAAGAGTTTAATGATTCTGATATGAGAACTGAGGATGGAACAACAACATTGTAAATACTCCACAATACTAACCTAAATGACAAAGTGGAAAGAAGAAGCCTGTATAGAATATAAAATATTCCATAACATGCATCTGTTTTGCAACAAGGCACTTAAGTAATGTGGCAAAGAAATGAACTTTTTGTCCTGAATTCAAAGTGTTATGTTTGGGGCAAATCACTGAGTACCACTTTTCATATTTTCAAGCATGGTGGTGGCTGCATCATGTTATGGGTATGCTTGTCCTTAGGATCAAAATAAACGGAATACAGATAAGCACAGACTAAATCCTAGAGGAAAACCTGGTTCAGTCTGCTTTGACACTGGGAAACAAATTCAACCTTTCAGCAGAACAATAATCTAACATTTCAAGGCCAAATCTACACTGGAGTTGCTTACCAAGACGACATTGAATGTTTGAGTGGCCAAGTTACAGTTGACTTTAAATCGTCTTGAAAATCTAATGCAAGGCTTAAGTCTTTCTAGCAATGATCAACAACAAACTTGACAGAGCTTGAAGAATTGTAAAATGAATAAATGGGCAAATATTGTACAATCCAGGTGTGTAAAGCTCTTAGTGACTTACCCAAAAGGTGTTTCTAACATGTATTGTCTCAGGGGGTGAATACGTATCTAATCATAGTGTTTTACTTTTTATAAATGTTAGATGTTTTCTTCCACTTTGACATTAAAATATTTTGTGTACTGTAGATTTCAATTTTCATCCCACTTTGTAGCACAAAATGTGGAAGAAGTCAAGGCACTGTATTTTACAGGCTGAGCATAGGAAGTGAAGGTGAGGAAAGTTGAAGGCCACTGAACAAAATGAGTTTGGTGGGGGGGGAAAAAGCAATGATCCAATGGCTGGGGTCCCTGTTTGTTATTATAATACAACCCAAAGTGTTGTTTTTCAACACCGGTCAGATTCTTTAGTTACCCAGGACCACCCAATGTTTACTTTAGTAGATTGTGAAATGAGGAATCATCTGGGGTGGAAGTGGACTCTCATTTTGGAGTGTAAACACATTAGCAGAAACCGTTTCCATGAACTGGTTTGAAATGTATATTAGGGCGTCAAAATGTACAGTGTAGCAGGCCTGTAAGAGCGTTTTTGTTGACGTTTGATTTACGTCCACTACACTGTATAACATTGGTAAATGACTTACAGTAAGTGCAACGGGGATTGTTTGGGTGCATTACTGAATGTTGCATTGGAAATGGCTCTCACACAATCTTCTCACACATCTACTGTCTTTTGGCAATCATGATAGTTCACAATTATTTTTTGAGGCGGGCACAGCACACAAAGCACAGGCCAGGGTTTAAACCAACACGTAGATAATTAGGAATGACTGATGAAGTCGACGTGCTCTGCACTGTAGTCTGATGACCAGTAGCAGGACGTTTCAACGTTCCTAAAGAGCTGAAATTGAACCACTTCCCCCAGAGACCTCTTCAAAGTAATTACCCTCATCCTGTTGCTTTTTCTAACTTGATATAATATTTACCGCTTCTCTTGTCTTTCTTTTTTTGGACAACTATACCCCTCTTTGTTAATACATTTCCCTACTTTAAAAACAAAAATGTTTCACTTTTGTCTTAGAGATTCTCTGGTACTTTTGTAGTTCTGAAAGCAGCACTCACTAGCCAAAAGTATAGTCTGTCTCTGTCTGTTCTATAATGACACCTTGTCTCATGCAAGTCATTGCTAATCGAGGTGAGACAGTAATTCTGCTCATAGATGATGCATGTAAGAACTACACATGGACACATTCAGCCCAAAGCGGGAGGTTTCTTAGTCGCCAAAGTACCAGAGCATGTCTTTAACTGTAATTACATGAAGACAGCCACTTACCTGGCTCAATAGACCAACATTCATTAGCCTTTGGACACACTTTGGCGGTAGAGTATATTTCAGACATCTTGCTTAGTATGACGTTGTACTGGGGAAATAAGGAGATTGTGAAACGACTCAATTACTCTGTGACTTCATTCAGACCTTGCTGACGCCGTCCTTCAACAGCTGAAATAAACGGATTATGTTTTATAACATCTGCTACAGATTCTCTGACATTTCAGTATCACATTGTACACCACATCTGAGTCCGACTCATCTGATAAGATGTAGACAATTGGAGACTGACCTCATTTCTTTCTCCTGCAGGTAGGTTAGCCGCTCCCAGGATGTTGATCTTCTTGAGACACCTCTGCAGAGTAGTGTTGAAGGTGGCCAACACAGTAGGAGAGAAGTTATCTTTGGCCTTCTTCCCCCAGGCTTCTGTGAAGACCTGCTTCATCCCATCAGATTCCACCTGTAGACACAAACCGGTGATCAGGTTATATAATCTAGCTGCCCAACAGTCCTCGCTTCACAGCATCCCGTATTTTGGACAAAGTAGCACACGTAACTAGTAGTCACACTCCAAGGTGAAAATAGTACACACAGGTACCATTGACATCCAATCATTTGGGACATTGATATGTTTTGTTCAGAAAACGATTAATAACCCTACCAAAACGACTTGCCAGACTCAAGGAACCCATTAACTGTAGTTGCCCTTTTTATACAATGGCCAATCACACAATCATTTTCCTACTGTATTTTTTTCTTATTCCCTACTTCTGGTCTAGTGTTGTTAGACTGATTGCACCAATCACAGGCAAAGGCACACAGCATATTGAATGTTAATGTGGATGGTGGCAATTAGCTGTGGGGCCAGAAGGCCCTCATTCTGGTAACAGTTAAAGCACAGGGGTTGAGTGGGAGTAAAGCTAGAGAACCCTGACCGCCGGATCAAAAAAAAGTGCCTAATACATAAGTAGTGAAGACGACTACTGCACTGGGAAAGCACCATCGCTCACAGTTCAAGGATGGCATACAGACATATTGTTCTCTTACTACTGAATTATAACGATGACAAAATGGGTGACACTGAAAGGCAAGGCCGCTCAGAACGTCACACACAGTACATAACATGTTATCCTTTCAGTTCTGACACTGACTGAAGCACATTGAAGATGTATCAAAGGGTTGAGAAGCTCTAGCGAAGCTGCCTCAGTTCAGCTTAGCTTCCTGCTTCTGACAGCTGATTTTTACCAATACTGACAAAAACATATTAAATAGGGTTGTTTTTATTATCAGTTTAGGGTGTTTTTACAGTATAGTGAACTTCGCCTAATGCACACAGTCACACATGCTAACATTACAATGTTTCCCTTATTGTGAATATGCCACCAGCTACAGTAGTTTGGGGTTTCTGAATACACTATTATCACATTTGGGGAAAACAAAGCCACTCCTTTCCCTCCTGTTTGTTCCTAAACGGAGTAGACGAACCTTAGGTAACTTGCCTTTGTGTACTTTTGGGTGCTCTCAATGCATTGCTAATTTAACCCATTTGGGTACCCTTGTTTTTTTTGGTGCTATTAAAAACAAATCACCCATTGCCTTTCTCACTTTGTGTTTTCCTACAGGGAATCTGTCTACATCCACTGTGTTAGGGGTTGAAGAAGGTCCAGTAGTTGTGTTCTTAACCACAGAGCAAAGAGCCACTGTCAGGACACTGACTACACTGGGGCTGTCTGCAGTCACAGCCCAGGACATAGACATCCTGTCAGGAAAGTAGCTTCTGTTACTGTGATGTTTTCATTGACTTCCAGCTTAGCTGATGTGTATCTAACACCACTGATTAACAATGGGCTGAACGGAAAACTGGTAACAGTGTTGAGGCCTTAACTCTGACCTTTCTCCTCCCTATTTTCCCCTCTCTCTCCCCCCCTCGGTTTTGCTGTCCCACACCCAACTACAGTGGGGCAAAAAAAGTATTTAGTCAGCCACCAATTGTGCAAGTTCTCCCACCTAAAAAGATGAGGCTTTTAATTTTCATCATAGGTACACTTCAACTATGACAGACAAAATGAGAAAAGAAAAATCCAGAAAATCACATTGTAGGATTTTTAATGAATTTATTTGCAAATTATGGTGGAAAAATAAGTATTTGGTCACCTACAAACAAGATTTCTGGCTCTCACAGACCTGTAACAACTTCTTTAAGAGGCTCCTCTGTCCTCCACTCGTTACCTGTATTAATAGCACCTGTTTGAACTTGTTATCAGTATAAAAAGACACCTGTCCACAACCTCAAACAGTCACACTCCAAACTCCACTATGGCCAAGACCAAAGAGCTGTCAAAGGACACCAGAAACAAAATTGTAGACCTGCACCAGGCTGGGAAGACTGAATCTGCAATAGGTAAGCAGCTTGGTTTGAAGAAATCAACTGTGGGAGCAATTATTAGGAAATGGAAGACATACAAGACCACTGATAATCTCCCTCAATCTGGGGCTCCACGCAAGATCTCACCCCGTGGGGTCAAAATGATCACAAGAACGGTGAGCAAAAATCCCAGAACACGGGGGGACCTAGTGAATGACCTGCAGAGAGCTGGGACCAAAGTAACAAAGCCTACCATCAGTAACATATTACGCCGCCAGGGACTCAAATCCTGCAGTGCCAGACGTGTCCCCCTGCTTAAGCCAGTACATGTCCAGGCCCGTCTGAAGTTTGCTAGAGAGCATTTGGATGATCCAGAAGAAGATTGGGAGAATGTCATATGGTCAGATGAAACCAAAATATAACTTTTTGGTAAAAACTCAACTCGTCGTGTTTGGAGGACAAAGAATGCTGAGTTGCATCCAAAGAACACCATACCTACTGTGAAGCATGGGGGTGGAAACATCATGCTTTGGGGCTGTTTTTCTGCAAAGGGACCAGGACGACTGATCTGTGTAAAGGAAAGAATGGGGCCATGTATCGTGAGATTGAGTGAAAACCTCCTTCCATCAGCATGACAATGATCCCAAACACACCGCCTGGCAAAGAAGGAGTGGCTTCGTAAGAAGCATTTCAAGGTCCTGGAGTGGCCTAGCCAGTCTCCAGATCTCAACCCCATAGAAAATCTTTGGAGGGAGTTGAAAGTCCGTGTTGCCCATCAACAGTCCCAAAACATCACTGCTCTAGAGGAGCTCTACATGGAGGAATGGGCCAAAATACCAGCAACAGTGTGAAAACCTTGTGAAGACTTACAGAAAACGTTTGACCTCTGTCATTGCCAACAAAGGGTATATAACAAAGTATTGAGAACTTTTGTTATTGACCAAATACTTATTTTTCCACCATAATTTGCAAATCAATTCATCAAAAATCCTACAATGTGATTTTCTTTCTTATTTTGTCTGTCATAGTTGAAGTGTACCTATGATGAAAATTACAAGCCTCTCATCTTTTTAAGTGGGAGAACTTGCACAATTGGTAGCTGACTAAATACTTTTTTGCCCCACTGTATATTTCTATTTTTTTCTATAGGAAAATAAAGATGGTGAAAAGCTGTTGACTGCCCTCCTCTCTCAAGGCCGTTGAATGTGTTCACTCGCTTATGAAAGTTGGCCTCTAATTCGAAGGCCCTGACTGTATAGTGTATCCAGCAAACAGTGGATGTCCTAAGGCCATTCGGCGACGTTTCCACCAGGTACCTTAACGGTTTTGGCACTACGTTAACCCTCTGACATTCTGAGAACGTTTTAAGAACATTGCATAAGGGTTCCAAGGAAATGTTAAGGGATCTTTTGTCTAGTTCCCTGTAAGTTCCCAGGATGTCATAGAGAACTGTGTCAGGACCTTTTTGTAGGACTTCCCAGGAAGTTTACATTTTACTGTCCTTAGGACGCCGCGTGAAGTTGGGAACGTTTTCTGGGGGACCTTTTTTCTAGTTCCCTTTTTGTCCTGGGGACATCCCCGAAGACGTTTTTAGGACGTTCTTGGGACATTGTATCATGGTCCTCTGGAGGTTTTGTCTAGTTCCTTGTGTGTCCCTTGGACATCCCTTAGGATGTTTTTAGGACAGTCTTGTTACGTTGTGTCTCAAAGCTCCCCTGATTGTCCCGGGTGTCCCAAACCATTATAAGTAAAGTAAAAATGGTATCAGGGTTGTAAGGTACTACGCTGTTCAGCTAAAATAGTGTAAAGATATTGAATCAATGACAATATGATTACATTTGAAATAATCACTTAGTACTGACTATGTACCCCAATATGATTTAGTGTTTGCTGATCTTTCTGCTGCGCCACAAAGTCCTACCTATAATAAATATTTGCACAGAATGCCATCTGCACTGCTATTTAAATTATCAGTTAATCTGACTATTCTCTCATTGACTTATTTCAACAATTTGAGTTTTAGTATACTTGTCTAATGATGGTGGGCCATATTCTTTTTTAAATGTTACTCCTGAATCACTATGTAAATATAATAGTTTGTATTCCGTGTATTTTTAACATAGCCGAGATTTACTTTTAAGTGCAAAGTGTAAGAATTGGCCGATAGGTGAAATCAGTCCTTGATACAGATGGTGTAGCAGCCAAGAGGTTGTGATGACGTCACAACACCATGGATTTGGACCTGCTTTGACAGCCGTGGGTGCACACGCTTTATGTACTTTTTGGGTAGTTGATATTCCATCGGCGTTTCAAAGTAACTGATGGTTGCCCAAAACCAGCGGTGCTCTTTGAGGGTTTCGTTTTCAGAGCCTAATTGAGATTTGTCCGGAGGCTTAATATATCCCCCGTTTGATCCTTTGCTCTCCTCGGCAGGGGCTAATTTGCACTGAGATTGAATGTGTTCTGAGACTGCGAGGTTATCATAGGTGTGTGTGCATGCGTGCGTCCCTACGTGTGTCTACATAGGTGGGGTTGGGGGGGAGGGGGGAGATATCTACCCAAATTCAACTACCTAACATGCTTTACTATGGAACGGTACAAGAGTACATTTCGCCTCAGATTCTGCACATCAGCCTAATCCACTAGGACAAAGCTCATGTCTGAGACAAGGACGGAGACAAAGATGAACTCAGTGACGTGGTAATCCCAGCCCAAGTTGAATGGAATGTTGGGGTTAACTCTTCAGTACATCCCCCGCCAGTCAATGTGACGGTCATGCCAATTCAGTGTCGGGGCCTGTGGGGAGGAGACTCGGAGAGAGACCTGGCAGGCTCCCCTCTGCCTGCCAGATCTTATAGAACGCAAAGCCCCTGATCCCCTTTGATCCCATCTTTGATGTGTAAGGAATAATAGCGCTCATAACTGGCAACCTACCAGTCAGACCAGAGCTTGCTTTTCTTTCACCTCACATCCTCAGCTCACTGTTGGATAGAGGAAAGCAGCAGGCATTGTGTAAGTTGACACCGGTGACACGGGCTGGGTTCCGGAGAGGTTACACCTGTTGTGGCCAACATGGGGTGGAGCCATCGTTCCATTCTAGGCCTGGCTAGTGGAGGAAAACCCTGTTGAGACAGCCGTCTGGCTAGGGAGAATAACTTTGAGGCATAGACACTCAATGCCTGGTGTTGTGTGTGTGCTTTTATCTCTCAGCGCTATAGAATACTGCCTCACACCTCTGCAGTTTCATTGATCCCTCCAAATGCCTGGGTGGCTCTACTTTCTCATTTTTCAGTCTCCAGCAAACATAACCAGCCCATACGATTATGCAAATGTTCTCCTGCTATCATATGGTGAGACGGGAGGAGCAGTAAAAGATAAGCTGGTGGCAGTAGCATGCAAATGTCTCATTACTCCACTCTGAAAAGTCCCATTTAAACCGCACTACAGTCTTTTATTGTTTATCTTTGGAAATCCATGTTATAAAATGTCAAGTGCATCAACCTGTGAAATTGCATTTTGTACAATGCTTGGAAAATAAGCAGGGTTCTGAACTTAATAAAAATAACTTGGCCAATTCTCTCCTCTCCACACACCACCCCTCGAACCACATGTGTTTTTTGATTATTTCAGAAAACACACAAGCCGAGTTGGCAGAAATGGGAGGAACTGAGCATATCATTTTGGATGAGGATGAATAGTGTTGGTTGTAAAGCCGTGCAGGGCTCAACCCAACAAACATCCCTCTATGGGTGCTGTTGTCATACAAGGAACCCCTGGCAAACACAACTCGGTAACACTTTACAGTATCCCATAAAGCCTTTTTTTTACCAGCTATACAACATTCACAAAGCCTTTACTGTATCCTCCCTTATGTAGGCATTCATAAAGTGTTACTGTAAGGGTGAATGGTAGGCCCCTTACTTGCCCTGAATGCTTCAGGCTGTCTGGCTGGTGTTGGTTAGCAAGGAGAGGCAGGAAGTAGAATATCCAATACATGGTTTTTATTTTAAAGGGATAGTTCACCCACATTACAAAATGACTTGTTGGTTTCCTTACCCTGTAAGCAGTCCATGTACAAGGGTATGACAGCAATCCATCCATTGGTTTAGCTTCCCTGGCAGTGGCTGGAACTGTGGCACAAATCCCATTTAATCCATGGGACTGATATTAGGATTTTTTTGCGCATAATGTTCAAATAATCTATAAGTGACATTGGTAAGCTTCCCAATACAAAGGAGATCATTTCGGATGATTTAGACATGATGCATTGAAAAATGTAAATATCAGTCTGATTACTTAAATGGGATTTGGCCCACAAATGCTAAAACATTAGCATTTGGAAGCAATGCCAGGGAAACTAGACCAAATCATGGTTTTCGGTCATTCCTTGTCCATAGACTGCTTACAGAGTAAGGAAGCCAATATGTAATTTGGGTGAACTATCCCTTTAAAGCTCTTGGAGCAAGTGCAGGTATTTACAAAAGGTTCAACTTATCCAACAAGATGCTGGACCAGGCTCAAAGTAAAGTAATGAAACTGATTGAAACTAGTCAAAAGAAGATAAAGACTGACAATCGATCAGTCGTGACTAGCCCTAGGACTCACAGCAGAGACAGGCGGACATTTTGAATTCAATCTCTCAAAGGCCTACACCTGAGCATTTATATTCTCCAGCCACTGGAAACAGTTTAACCCATCCCGTGGTGGATGGGTTAATAATACAACTTAAAAAAAAGTTATATTCCTTTCTATTTTATTCGCTTGTAAGAAAGCCTGTCCCTTTAAGAGTGACTGATGTCACAGCTAACTGTGTTAATTAGCCTTACTCCCAAATTCAGTTTGCCACCTGTGGTTATGCAGAGAATCTCTGGTTTGCTAACATTATGATACGATCTGTTTTATCGTTTACTGTGTGTGAATGCAAGAACTGTGAGTACATCATTTGTTTCCTGACGAAGTTGCCAATGTTTTAGTCATATTTTCATCATTGTACAGAATGTTATGCTAACTAAGAAACAACTGTTCGCCACATTTTGCCTGTCATTATACTAGTTGTAGCCATGTCTTTTTTGAGTCACTGGATTGTTATCTCAGAGGATAAATGTTTTCATGTTTGTTATTGCTAAATAAAGTAGATGTGCCTTTTTATAGGCAAGTCAACCCCGTTTTCATCATTTCTGGTAGTTCATCAAAATAAATCACGTTTTTGGACTCATACAGCAGTTTTTGGCTGTTTTTTTTTTAACTAAGTAGAATGCTATTGGAAATGAATGTTCAGTTCTATTTATATTGCTAAAACATGCTGTAAGTTAAATGATATTGTCAATGGGAAGCAGCAATAGTAACTTGATAAATAGCCCAGTGTCAAAACACCGTTGTGAAGTGTCTGAATCAATAATCCGTTTGTGATATCTTGAAAACATAAAATGTACTACATACGTGCCACAATAGTAATCATATCATTTATTTTTACGAGCACCTTAATCTGCATATGCACCACTCATATTGATTAGGGGGGAAATCAAGTTGTATTCGCTGTTGAAACTAACGATTCAAACCACATGGAACTGGAAATATTGAGTGTCACTCGTTAGAGGACAACATGCCGAAGAGAACCAGCATTCTCCAACGCCGTAAGACCACCAGCATATATGACAAAATCAAAAGGTTAAAAAAATCTATGATATTGATCTGTTTTAAGCAATCGATTTGTCATTGTGATCACTATAAACGTACATATCACTAACCAGAGGTAAAAAGGATGTGGTCAAAACATGAGGTTCTGTAACGTAGTAACACGTACTGTCCAAATAAATCAACATTTCAATTTAGGCGGATTGTGTACACACATGTCTCACTAGTTTAACCATTCACAGAGTTAAAACACTCACATGCACAATTTTAACCAGGCACTCTAGAAAGAGCTCCCATAGTGGCCGTGCAGCAAGCCTGTTCAGTCACCCTGCCTACTTGATTAGAACCCATAGTATTCTATTCATTGTTATTTCAGACCACAATTGTATACATACAGCTTTATTGGACAATCTCACAGCTAAATATTGCACAGAAACCTGCACATTTATGTCCAACTGTAATCAAGGTTAAAGACCAGCAAACTGAAGAACAGCCTCTCTCCTGTGTCTCCAGAGCACAATCTCCATATTTGCCTACTCCCACCAGTGATGGTTCTCACACACCATTGTAATATTGGAGGGATTCAAGGCTGCAAGTTCATTTGCAGTGGGACCAACCGAGAAATCCTATCAGATTTTGGACCCAGTCCTAATGGACTCCTATGTGATTCTAACCTATAGAATTGTATTTTATAGGATTATAATCCAATATAAATCTGATAGCATTTTCTATATACTAGTGTTGTGTTAAGTCTGTCTAATGTTTACATTACTTCTGCTTATTTCCAGGGATACAAACATCCTAAAATATGTAGATATCTTTGTTAGAAATAATATTTCCCTTGACTGAATAATGCTGAATGCAAAAAAAAAAGAGGCTCAATTTACCCCACTCTCCCCTACTGTTATTTATATTCAATGTTCAGGAACAATTTAGTTTAGATTATAGGTATAACCTACTCAACCAAAATGAATGTTTGGTGAGGTGACCAAGCAATATCAACATGTGTAATGCGACTAGAGGGGAAGCACAGTTCGCTTTCACCGTTACTCACAAAACGTGTCCATAGTGGTTAGCTTTGGACTGAAGAGGCCAACAACTAATTAAACAACTGTCAACATTTCATTCAAACACCTGTGTGCTGAGTGGGGGAAGGGTCCTACCTTTTTCTCAGCGTTGTGGGGCGTAATGTTGGTCTGGTATGTCCAGCTGGCCTCTTGGTTTTGGTAGATGACCAGCTCAGCGGCGGTATTGTAGGCAGTGACAAAGTCTTTGGCCCCGGCCTCTGTGGCAGGGAAGGTCCCTGGCCCCCACTCGGGCGGCAGGACAAAATTACAGAGTCCCAAGAGTGGCAGTAGCACCACCACCGCTCCCCAAAGCATTCTGGCCATTCCGGCCCTAGAGAGAAGTAGAGAAGGCTAAAAATACACTTGTTGCTGTGAGAGTAGAGTAACTAACACCTTCCCTGGGTTTTTCTCATCCAAGTCTCCCTCCTGCTTCTCTTCTCCTACTGCCTCTGTCGGTTCCTTAAATGCTGAGCCGCCACAGCCGGCTCCTTTTTAAGTGGCTAGCAGTCTAACCCAGCCCACACTTTTCTGCAGCCTTCCCCTTTCCACTTTCCAGCACTGCCTGCCTGCACGCTTACTTTACTAACAGTAGGGGAGAGTGGGGTAAGTTAGGCCAAAGGGTTAGTTGAGCCACCCCTTGGGAAGATCTCAATCACATACTCCTTGCATGCTCTCGCCTTGTCTCCTTCTCAAAGCCCATTGGAGGAGAAGGTCAGAGGGAAGGGACCTCTGGTGCTCTCACCCAATGGGTTTTGAGAAGGAGACGAGGAGTATGGAATTGAGATCTTCCCCTACTTTCTAGGAAACCATACACAATGTTTTCATGTGATATTTAGGAAGAGGTCATCATGTAATGGAGTCTGTGAAGGAAGAAACCACATGAAAAATGTGTAATAGGTTTCATGATGCTTGTATCTAAACCAAAGTATATAGATCGTTTTAAGATTGTTTTATACATCAGTTGGGGGTCTCTATAAACTACAATAAACCTAGGATGAAAGTGTGTCCTTGTGGCTGTGTGGGCAAATATAGTCCAAATGTTTGCATTGGGGTTGAGCCAATGGCAACCATACCCCATACAAATGATGAGTACATTTTGTCAGTTTTATGCATAGTATTTTTTTATTTCTGCATATGAACTCAATCATGCTTCTTGAGAGCGGCCAAGGAAGAAGTCCATTTGAGCAGCAGCAAGGGATGAACAAATGTGACTGAATGACACTGAAGAGGAACATTGACAAAAAAAGAGCCAATGTGCCTGTGTGAAAGAGAAGCTATGACAGAGTAGCAGAGGCACACAAGATCTTATCTGATGACATGGAGTCTGAGCTTGCTGAACATATCTAGAATCTTGCAAACCAGTATCTTGCGTAGCCTCAAATGCTGAGAACTCACGAATTGGCACATCGAAACAACATCCCTGTCCCAGACAACTGTTCAAGAAATGGAAAATGAACAGAGGGCTCTATATCTGAAGGTAGGCATACATACCACATCCCCATTCCATGAATTCAACTTTGACCAACCAGCACATTCACCCACACCAAGGTGGCTTAACTTTAGCCTGACGACTTCCAGTAAATTCTTCCCCTGCTCTTTCATTTGCTCCATACTGAAGTCTGAGAGTGCCATAATTGAACTAGTTTGTGGTCACGAGGGGTGTTGTAAAAAAGAAAGTCATCAGTAATTGGATCATCTCTAAGCAATAGAAGAATCAAAGCCAATGATTCATTTTTTAACCACCAATTTACCCATGTGTGTTCCCGCTCTGGCCCAAAACATTGGTTTCTGGACTAATCAGACGGCCCGAATGTGTTCATGTTCCAGAGATACTCAGATCCAGACTTATTACGGAGAAGAAACTAATGTCTGTGGGCGTGGCATAGCGTTTGGCCAGAGCAAGGAATCTGGGTAGCCAGGCAAGCTAACTTACTCTGTCCCTATGCTCAATTTACTCCATACCCGGTGGGCAATGTTTTCAGATTTTTCTGATTATTTCCAGGGATACACAATAGCATGAAATACACTGAACTAAAATATTAATACGACATGTAAAGTGTTGGTAACATGTTTCATGAGTTGAAATATAATTTTCCATACACAAAAAAAGCTTATTTCGTGGGGCGACGGGGCTTAAGCCCTATTTGCATGGCACTAATATTACTAGAGAATGTTGGTTATGTATTTATTAACCAACAATGTCCGTTATTCTAGAGGACGATTCAGACGGGATTCGTTTTTTCAAAACTGGCCCCTATAATTCTCCTATCTATTTATCTATCTACAGTTGAAGTCAGACGTTTACATACACCTTAACAAAATACATTTAAACTCAGTTTTTCACAAATCCTGACATTTAATCCTAGTAAAAAGTCCCTGTTTTAGGTCAGTTAGGATCACCACTTTATTTTAAGAATGTGAAATGTCAGAATAATAGTAGAGAGAATGATTTATTTCAGCTTTTATTTCTTTCATCACATTCCCAGTGGCTCAGAAGTTTACATACACTCAATTAGTATTTGGTAGCATTGCCTTCAAATTGTTTAACTTGGGTCAAACGTTTCGGGTAGCCTTCCACAAGCTTCCAACAATAACTTGGGTGAATGTTGGCCCATTCCTCCTGACAGAGCTGGTGTAACTGAGTCAGGATTGTAGGCCTCCATGCTCGCACACGCTTTTTCAGTTCTGCCCACAAATGTTGCATAGGATTGAGGTCAGGGCTTAGTGGTGACCACTACAATGCCTTGTTGTTGTTGACCCTAAGCCATTTTGCCACAACTTTGGCAGTATGCTTGGGGTCATTGTCCATTTGGAAGACCCATTTGTGACCAAGCTTTAACTTCCTGACTGAAGTCTTGAGCTGTTGCTTCAGTATATCCACATTTTCATCCTCATGATTTCATCTATTTTGTGAAGTGCACCAGTCCCTCCTGCAGCAAAGCACCCCAACAACATGATGCTGCCACCCCCATGCTTCACGGTTGGGATGGTGTTCTTTGGCTTGCAAGCTTCCCCCTTTTTCCTCCAAACATAACGATGGTCATTATGGCCAAGCAGTTCTATTTTTGTTTCATCAGACCAGAGGACATTTCTCCAAAAAGTACGATCTTTGTCCCCATGTGCAGTTGCAAACCAGAGTCTGGATTTTTTTATGGTGGTTTTGGAGCAGTGGCTTCTTCCTTGCTGAGCGGCCTTTCAGGTTATGTCGATATAGGACTCGTTTTACTGTGGATATAGATACTTTTGTACTTGTTTCCTCCAGCATCTTCACAAGGTCCGTTGCTGTTGTTCTGGGATTGATTTGCACTTTTCGCACCAAAGTACGTTCACAGAACACATCTCTTTCCTGAGCAGTTCAACGGCTGCGTGATCCCATGGTGTTTATACTTGCATACTATTGTTTGTATAGATGAACGTGGTACCTTCAGGCGTTTGGAAATTGCTCCCAAGGATGAACCAGACTTGTGGAGGTCTACAAATGTTTTTTCTGAGGTCTTGGCTGATTTCTTTTGATTTTCCCATGATGTCAAGCAAAGAGGCACTGAGATTGAAGGTAGGCCTTGAAATACATCCATGGATACACCTCCAATTGACTCAAATTATGTCAATTAGTCTATCAGAAGGTTCTAAAGCCATGACATAATTTTCTGGAATTTTCCAAGCTGATTAAAGGCACAGTCAACATAGTGTATGTAAACTTCTGACCCACTGGAATTGTGATACAGTGAGTTATAAGTGAAGTAATCTGTCTGTAAACAATTGTTGGGAAAATTACTTGTGTCATACACAAAGTAGATGTCCTAACCGACTTGCCAACACTATAGTTTGTTAACAAGAAATGTGTGGAGTGGTTGAAAAACGAGTTTCAATGACTACAACCTAAGTGTATGTAAACTTCCGACTTCAACTGTATCTATCTATCTATCTATCTATCTATCTATCTATCTATCTATCTATCTATCTATAAAACTGTCCATTTTATATAAATTGACAGTTATGATGGAAGCCTGGAGTTTTTTTTTTCTAGGCGTGAAGACACGGGTATTTCAACAAATCAGGGCGATAACTGGCTACACTGATAACTCGACCTTGGTTCCCAAGTTTGTAAGCCATCTTTGGAATAGTGTCGCCATCATTTTTTAATTGAGGAAGTGTGATCATAATCATTATGATATTTTAGCGGTCCGCAGTTTAAGACGTCCTAAAAGCCCCCCAACCTTCAGATGTGAGCTAAACAGCTCATTTGAACTTGATATGCATTTTCAGGCTATGAAGGAGAAAGTGAACTTGTCATTTCCAAACGTTTAGCTCAGTTTTGTACTGCTTTGTGATCTATTAACAGCAAGGGTTGCATTAAATAGGTGCAATATTTGTTTTGTGATGCATTTGGCAGTGCATGTCAGAACAAAAACCAAGCCATGAGGTCAAATTAATTGTCCTTAGAGCTCGGAGACAGGATTGTGTCGAGGCACAGATCTGGGGAAGGGTAGCAAACAATTTCTGCAGAATTGAAGGTCCCCAAGAACACAGAGCTGGCCGTCCGGCCAAACTGAGAAATCAGGGGAGAAGGGCCTTGGTCAGGGAGGTGACCAAGAACCCGATGGTCACTCTGACAGAGCTCCAGAGTTTCTCTGTGGAAAACCATCTCTGCAGCACTCCACCAGTCAGGGCTTTATGGTAGAGTGGGCAGACGGAAGCCACTCCTCAGTAAAAGGTAAATGACAGTCTGCTTGGAGTTTGCCAAAAGGCACCTAAAGGACTTTCAGACCATGAGAAACATGATTATCTGGTCTGGTCTAAATGCCATGCGTCACGTCTGGAGGAAACCTGGCACCATCCCTACGGTGAAGCATGGTGATGGCAGCATTATGCTGTGGGGATGTTTTTCAGCGGCAGGGACTGGGAGACTAGTCAGGGTTGAGGGAAAGATGAAAAGAGCACAGAGAGATCCTTAATTAAAATCTGCTCCAGAGTGCTCAGGACCTCAGACTGGGGCGAAGGTTCACCTTCTAACAGGACAATGACCTTAAGCACACAGCCAAGACAACGCAGGAGTGGCTTCGGGACAAGTCTCTGACTGTCCTTGAGTGGCCTAGTCTGAGCCCGGACTTGAACCCGATTGAACATCTCTGGAGAGACCTGAAAGTAACGCCTGAAAGTACCTGAAAGTAACGCTCCCCATCCTACCTGACATAGCTTGAAAGTATCTGCAGAGAAGAATAGGAGGAACTCCCCAAATACAGGTGTGCCAAGCTAAGAATACTTGAGGCTGTAATCGCTGCCAAGGTGCTTCAACAAAGTACTGAGCAAAGAGTCTGAATACTGAGTACGGTATGTAAATGTGATATTTCAGTTTACATTTTTTTATACATTTGCAAAATATTCTAAAAACCTGTTTTTGCTTTGTCATTATGGGGTATTGTGTGTAGATTGAGGGGGGGGGGGAACAATTTCATCCATTTTAGAATAATGCTGTATGTAACGTAACAAAATGTGGAAAAGTCAAGGGTTCTGAATACTTTCCGAATGCACTGTCTGTTTCAAGTGAGAATTAGGCAGGTCTGATACCAAAGAAGAAGTGTAAAGTAGGCAAGAATTTCCTATGTTTTATTTTCATTTTGTAAAAATAGTGTGCAGTTCCAGTAGTTAGCTATACCACTACATGGCAGAAAAGTTATTCACAACAGAAAACACAACCAAGATTTGACTTTAAACTACCACCAAGCTACAGCAAAATGTAATTCAATTACTAGTTGAACTACATGAAGTTCACTACTCCTCAAACACTGTTAGAACGAATACTATATTTCCCTTGACGTAGTGTTGCTGAATGTAAAAAACAAAATGGCTCAACATACCCCACTCTACCCCATCTCTTTTTCATTTTATCTATCCCTTTCCACCCTCTTTTCTTCTCTCCCTCCCACCCTTCTTTCTGTCTGTTTCTTTATTCAACTCTTCCTGGTTGGTCAGTAATAGTAATGATTGGAATGGAAAGCACTGACTCCTTTGCCCAAAGCCAAATCCTGCACCACTGCTGTTGCAGATAGCTCAATAACCTACTGCACAGCAAGCTCGAGGTCTGTAAGGCACTCCACACACTTCTCTCTCTCTTTTTCTCTATCTCTTCTGCTTCCTCTTTCTCTCTACAGTAAGCTGGGGATGGGGAAAGAGAGAAAAGAGAGGGGGCAGAGGAGTGGGAAAGAGGGAGGGAAGAAAGCAGTGGAGGCTCTTGAGAGGAGGAAGGGGTCTACAGTAGCCTCAACAGCACTGTGTAGGGCAGCAACATGGTATAGCCGGAGGACAGCTAGTTTCCGTCCTCCTCTGGGTACATTGACTTCAATACAAAACCCAGGAGGCTCATGGTTCTCACCCTCTTCCATAGACTTACACAGTAATCAGGACAACTTCCGGAGGATGTCCTCTAACCTAGCAGAGCTCTTGCAGCATGAACTGACATGTTATCCACCTAAACAAAGAATCAGAGAATGAATCTAGTACTGAAAGCATAAGCTACAGCTAGCTAGCACTGCAGTGCATAAATTGAGGTGAGTAGTTGACTCAAAGTGAGAGAAAGACAATAGTTTAACAGTTTTGAACAAATTTCATTTCTTCAAAAAATGAAGGAGAAGCAAGAGAGAGAGAGAGCTATATTTTGTATTTCACTTTCACTTACTTAGCAAATGCATCTAGCTAGTTTAGCCTACTCAAACAGTGAGGGATGGTATATTATTATATACTACCTAGCTGGCTATGGCTTGACTCTTCCAAGTCAAGGTAAGCTTTTGGTTTGATTAATTCATTGCCAACAAGGCCCATCGGTGTAACTGCTAAACTGCTTCCTAACTGTACACTGCACTGCATGATTGTAGTGGGTTAACTAACACGTTAGTTGTAGTAGCTATATTGACCTGACATTAGCTAATACGGTGACAAACATGTAGGCTTGGTGTAGTGGTTATGATATGAAGATTTGGCCTGGAAAGGTTTTTTCGCCTGGTCACAGACAGCTGATATTGTGCACTGAACTCCACAAGTGAAGGGAAAAGGTGAGAGGAGGAGAGAGCATAGATGTTGATAGTCGAATCGGATGATACTCATGATCAGAAAAAACTGAAGCGTTTTAACAGGCTTAAAATAGATGTTGGCAAAATACCTCCCTGCATGTTTTCACTGCAAAGAAAGCTGTAGATTAGGAGAAGCGCCAAGGGTCGGGTGTGTATGTGCTCTCCTCTGTGTCTGTGTGTCCTCAACATTCCCTACCCTTGCTCCACCTGTTAGATATTATGCACATTGTTAGCTTGATACATCAAATCAAATTGTTTTGGTCACATGCAATACCATCTGCTAACCATGTGTGAGTGTAGCGAAACGCTTGTGCTTCTAGTTCGAACAGTGCAGTAATATCTAACAAGTAATCTAACAATTCCACAACAACTACCTAATACACACATCTGTAAAGGGATGGAATAATAATATATAAATATATGGATGAGTGATGACCGAGTGGCATAGGCTAAGATGCAATAGATGGAAGTAAAATACAGTATATACATGTGAGATGAGTAATGCAAGATATGTAAACATTATTAAAGTGACTAGTGACCTATTTTTTCAAGTGGCCAATGATTTCAAGTCTGTATGTAGGCAGCAGCCTCTGTGTTAGTGATGGCTGTTTAACAGTCTGATGGCCTTGAGATAGAAGCTATTTTTCAGCCTCTCTCTATTTTTCAGTCTCTCTCAGGCCCCAGCTTTGATGCATGTGACCTGGACTTCTGGATGGTAGCGGGGTGAACAGGCAGTGGCTCGGGTGGTTGTTGTCCTTGATGATCTTTTTGGCCTTCCAGTGACAACGGGTGCTGTAGATACCCTGGAGGGCAGGTAGTTTGCCCCCTGTGATGCATTGTGCAGATCGCACCACCCTCTGGAGAGCCCTGCGGTTGTGGGCGGTGCAGTTGCCGTACCAGGCAGTGATACAGCCCGACAGAATGCTCTCAATTGTGTATCTGTAAAAGGTTGCGCCTTCTTCACCACACTGTCTATGTGGATGGACCATTTCAGTTTGTCCGTGATGTGTACGCCGAGGAACTTAAATCCTTCCACCTTCTCCACTGCTATCCCATCAATGTGAATATGGGGTGGTGCTCCCTCTGCTGTTTCCTGAAGTCTACTATCATCTCCTTTGTTTTGTTGACATTGAGTGAGAGGTTGTTTTTCTGACACCAGACCCCGAGTGCCCTCATCACCTCCCTATAGGCTGTCTAGTCGTTGTTGGTGATCAAGCCTACTACTGTTGTGTTGTCTGCAAACTTGATGATTGAGTTGGAGGCGTGCATGGCCACGCAGTCATGGGTGAACAGGGAGTACCGGAGGTGGCTGAGCACGCACCCTTGTGGGGCCTCAGTGTTGAGGATCAGCGAAGTGGAGATTATGCTTCCTACCTTCACCACCTGGGGGCGGCAACATCAGGAAGTCCAGGTCCCAATTGCACAGGGCGGGGTTGAGACCCAGGGCCTCAAGCTTAATGATGAGCTTGGAGGGTACTATGGTGTTGAATGCTGAGCTGTTGTCAATGAACAGCATTCTTACATAGGTATTCCTCTTGAACAATGGTGGCCATCTTGAAGCATGTGGGGACAGCAGACTGGGATAGGGAGAGATTGAACATGTCCGTAAACACACCAGCCAGCTGGTCTGCGCATGCTCTGAGGACGTGGCTAGCGAGGCTTAACACGTTTAAATGTCTTACTCACGTCGGCCACGGAGAAGGAGATCCCGCAGTCCTTGGTAGAGGGCCTCGTCGGTGGCACTGCATTATCCTCAAAGCGGGCAAAGAAGGTGTTTAGTTTGTCTGGAAGCAAGACGTCGGTGTCCATGACGTGGCTGGTTTTCTTTTTGTAGTCTGCGATTGCCTGTAGACCCTGCCACAAACACGTCTCGTGTCTAAGCCTTTGAATTGCGACGTTGATAGCAATGTCCTTGCCATGTGATTTATCATGGAAGCAGGCTGCAGCAATCTAAATGATCAAACCCGAAAACATGCGAAGAAAAGGGATCAGGTCTACAGGCAGTGTGGGCAGATAAATACAGCTTCACTCTATCCAATCAAAACAACGGGATCAATGTACGGTTGAGTTATTTATACCGCACATGTCTGACTCAAAGACAGTACAGTATGGTTTAACAACTCTGTGACTGACTGACATGAGAAAGATGCTTGCTGACACTCAAAAATAACTTTTTTTCCCGATCACAGATAATTCCAAATAATACTCTCCGATCATAATCATATCCAGAGAATTGCCCATATCCGTTACGATACTTGTTTTGTCCGACTACTCGGCACACGCTATATGAAAGCAAACTGTGTTTCATTCCGCCATTTCTGTTGAAAAACATTTCTTAAATGGAAGCAAACGGATCGAAACAGGGATAAACATACCTGAATTTGTCCAATAGAAACTCTCGTTTGCAACTGTTGGACTAATGATTACACCCGATATCAGCTAAGTGCAGGCAAGAGTGTGCAAGGCAGTATTAAATGTGTCAATGTCTGTCACCTTGATTACTCAAATTTCTCTCGACCTGTGCACCTACGTTGTAAACTTTAATTCATAGGCTAGGTTGTAGCAACCTCATGATGGGTATAGGGAACATTAGAGTATCATGTAGTAGCCTAAACCTATTGATGTTACATTGAGCTGGGTGAATGGAATATGAATGACAGTCATCCAACATGCTGTAATAGATATAAGGCCATACTTGTAAAAAAAATAATCGTCCTCCATTATTTTAAACGGTACCGACCGCCACTGGAAGAGAGAAGGGGGAAACGCAGACGAGAGAGAGAAACCCAGACAAAAATATACCACGATTTGGGGGATTTTCACAAAATGTCATCCATAGCATGGTCCTTTGGAGGAAGGATTGTTGACATACTGTATGTTTCACATTTGTATCTTGAAACATCATTGAGAAATGATTGATCAAAGTTGTCATATTTATGACATTTTGACCTTACCCAGGCCTTCCGTTTCATCTGTAGGTGCTACAAAGCAAACATTGGTGTCATGTAAAGCTTTACTGCATATCTTAAATAATTATGAAAATATATGATTTGGCTAAATGTTCAATATATTGTTGAACATACACTGAACAGAATATAAACACAACATGCAACAATTTCTAAGAGTTTACTGAGTTACAGTTCATATAAGGAAATCAGTAAATTTAAATCAATTAATTCGGCCTTAATCTATAGATTTCACATGACTGGGAATATGGGTATGCATCTGTTGGTACCGGGTACCTTAATAAAAAGGTAGGGGCGTGGATCAGAAAACCAGTCAGTATCTGGTGTGACCACCATTTGCCTCATGTAGTGCAACACATCTCCTTCTTGATCAGGCTGTTGATTGTGGTCCTTTAGTGGAATGTTGTCCCATTCCTCTTCAATGGCTGTGCGAAGTTGCTGGATATTGGCAGGAATTGTCAGGAAGCTGTCGTACAAGTCGATCCAAAGATGCTCAATGTCTGGTGAGTATGCAGGTCATGGAAGAACTGGGACATTTTCAGCTTCCAAGAATTATGTACAGATCCTTGCGACGTTGGGATGTGCATTATTATGCTGAATGAAACTTGACGTGATGGCAGCGGATGAATGACACAACAATGGTCCTCAGGATCTCGTCACGGTATCTCTGTGCATTCAAATTGCCATCAATAAAATGCAATTGTGTTTGTTGTCCGTAGCTTATGCCTGCCTGCCTGCCCATACCATAACCCCACCGCCACCATGGAGCACTCTGTTCACAACGTTGACATCAGCAAACCGCTCGCCCACACGATGTCATACATCGTGTGCCATCTGCTCGGTACAGTTGAAACCGGGATTCATCTGAGAAGAGCACACTTCTCCAGCGTGCCAGTGGCCATTGAAGGTGAGCATTTCACACTGAAGACTGTTACGACGCTTAACTGTAGTCAGGTCAAGACCCTGGCGAGGACGACGAGCACGCAGATGAGCTTCCCTGAGACTGTCTGCACAAACTGTCAGAAACATTCTTTGGTTGTGCAAACCCAGTTTCATCAGCTGTCCGGTTGGCTGGTCTCAGACAATCCTGCAGGTGAGGAAGCCAGATGTGGAGGTCCTGGGCTGGCGTGGTTACACATGGTCTGCGGTTCTGAAGCCGGTTGGACATACTGCCATATTCTCTAAAATGTTGTTGGAGGCGGGTTATGGTAGAGAAATTAATATTACATTCTCTGGCAACAGCTGTGGTGGACATTCCTGCAGTCAGCATGCCAATTACACACGCCCTCAAAACTTGAGACAGCTGTGGCATTGTGTTGTGTGATAAAACTGCACATTTTAGAGTGGCCTTATTGTCCCCAGCACAAGCATGATCATTACCTGTGTAATGATCATGCTGTTTCATCAGCTTCTTGATATGCCACACCTGTCAGATGGATTAATTATCTTGGCAAAGGAGAAATGCTCACTAACATGGATGTAAACAAATTTGTGCACAACATTTGAGAGAAATAAGCTTTTCACAGAAACTCATCCCTCCCTATATAGGAGGAAGTAGCTAGGCAAACCTCTATGCATCGATATACAGTGAGTAATGATGTTTTCTTCATGACATGAGCAAGGAGATGGAGCTTATCTCTGCGATTTGATAGCATTTGGTCTCATGCGGCCGCTAATTCGTTTAGTGGAGCAATCAATATTGATAGTAGCTATTATGTGTTATGCAGTTCACAAGATTCTGGAACCTTCCATTACACGTTTAGCTAGGAACGCATTCAATTTAACGTACAGACTGGTCTGGAGTAGTGTGCTTGTATAGCTACACTTGCTGTTCTGCTCTGAGCTAACCAGAGTATCGCAAGCTCATTAGTGCACGCTGTTGCAAGGACAGACCCGCAGACCAGTTCCTCTGTGGAGGTGGCTTCCGTCTGGCCACTCTACCATAAAGGCCTGATTGATGGAGTGCTGCAGCGATGGTTGTCCTACTGGATGGTTCTCCCATCTCCACAGAGGAACTCTGGAGCTCTGCCAGAGTGACCATCGGATTCTTAGTCACCTCCCTGACCAAAGCCAATCGACCCCGATTGCTCAGTTTGGCCCAAGCGGCCAGCTCTAGGAAGACTATCTAGGGGATTCCAAACTTCCTCCATTTAAGAATGATGGAGGCCACTGTGTTCTTGGGGACCTTCAATGCTGCAGAAATGTTTTGCTACCCGTCCCAAGGTCAGTTCCTCAACACAATTCTGTCTCTGAGCTCTACGGACAATTCCTTCGACCTCATGGCTTGGTTTTTGCACTGACATGCACCGTCAACTGTGGGACCTTAAATAGACAGGTGTGTACCTTTCCAAATCATGTCCAATCAATTGAATGTACCACAGGTGGACTCCAATCAAGTTGTAGAAACATCTCAAGGATGATAAAAGGAAACAAGATGCACCTGAGTTCAATTTCAAGTCACATAGCAAAGGATCTGAATACTTTCCAAATGCACTTTACATCACCAAGATTTACATGATTAATTTCTTAATAAATGGTTAAACCTATTTCTACATGGTGTTTCCTTTCTGAAACCAGCTACTATTTCTGGGGTCTAGCAAAATGAAGGCAGTTGTTTACAATTAACAACATATTACATTTCACAACAGATTTCACAGCACATTAAGTGTGTTCCCTCAGGCCACTACTCAGATGTTATCCTGTGTATGTTTGCCTGTGTCTATGCCTGTGTGTGTGTGTGTGTGTGTGTGTGTGTGTGTGTGTGTGTGTGTGTGTGTGTGTGTGTGTGTGTGTGTGTGTGTGTGTGTGTGTGTGTGTGTGTGTGTGTGTGTGTGTGTGTGTGTTTCTTCACAGTCCCAGCTGTTCCATAAAGTGTATTTTCATATTTGTTGTATTATTTATTTAATTTTACTGCTGCCATGAGTTACTTGATGTGGAATAGAATTCCATGTAGTCATGGCTCTATGAAGTACTGTGTACCTCCCATAGTCTGTTCTGGATTTGGGGACTGTGGAGAGACCTCTGGTGGCATGTATTGTGGAGTATGCATGGGTGTCTGGGCTGTGTGCTAGTAGTTTAAGCAGGCAGCTTGGTGCATTCAACATGGCAATACTTCCCACAAATACAAGTAGGGAAGAAGTCAATTTCTCCTCTACTTCGAGCCAGGATAGATTGACATGTATATTATGAATGTTAACTCTCTGTGTACATTTAAGGGCCTGCCGTGCTGCCCTGTTCTGAGACAATTGTAATATTCCTAAATCCCTCTTTGTGACACCTGATCACACGACTTGACAGTAGTCCAAGTGCGACAAAACTGAGGACCTGCCTGTAGGATCTACCTTGTTCATAGCATTCTTAAGAAGGTAGAGCAGCACTTTATTATGGACAGACCTCATCCCATCTTAGCTACTGTTGCATCAATTTGTTTTGACCATGATAGTTTACAATCCAGGTTTAATCCAAACATTCAGGTTCTGTTTGAGGGATTGGCATACATATATGTAGCTTACCGCTCTCACTGCTTGTATGCAATTGTATGTATTGATGCTTTGCTTGGACAGTGTGCTAGCCTGAAGGAGCAGAGCCTATATCACAAGACTTGAATTATTCATTTTTTGATAAATGGTTAAACATTTCTATGTGGTGTTTCCTTTCTGAAGTATTGTAAGATGACACGTGTCTGCAACTAGTCAGCCTCAACCACCTTTAGATTTTTCTTGAAGGTAGGGTTACTTTGAAAAATGTATTGTTATAGCATGAACATTTGCAAACCCCCTGCACTTGGGAAACATAACCCCCTGCAGGACTTTCACTGCACCAAATACCCTAGGTACAGACTCCTAATTATCCTTACACCTCTGAGGACTCTAACCACGTCCATGCCAGTCGGAAGAACTTAAGTGTTTTATCTCTGAACCCTCAAAAGTTGGTTTCTCCACCTGTTGGATAAGGTGAACCATGAGGTGTTAACAACACTTGGTGGAGACTAGAGATCCTGACTGCCAATGTGTCCAGCCTGAGACATTAAGTTATCCTGACACTCACACCTCACAATTGTTACATCCCGCCCCCCTCACCTCTCCCTTTCTCACAGCCCCAATCAATGAGAGAAGAAATAGACAAGATGATGGTGTACACATTGTTGGATTACTTCATGGAGCGAAAAATATATATTTTAATAACAAAGCATTTTCTACATTCAAACTGACCCCTGCAAATGGACAAGGACATTTTATGAGACTCCTGTTTATCTGTACTACACCTAACAGTACCTAACCTGTAACTACCAGTATAATGGATACCAATTCATGATATTTGCACACCTATTTCATGTAACGTATTTCAGAATGCTAAGAACCATCATACAACAACAACCAACCTTGATTTCTTGGTTGGACTTGGTTGGACTTTTTCCCCCCAAAACAAATTTGGCCTCACTTTTCGTGCGGCTTATATTTGTCCTCCTTACCGGCATTAATGTGTAGATCCCTTACTGCCCACTATTAAAACAGAAAAGACCATCATTACATTACCAAATTAACAGGACTCAAATATTCAACGTTTGCTACCACCAATGTGCAAGTTGTAAAAGTAAACATTGAACTTATGGATAGCTCATTCTGTCTTGCTCGACGAATGCCCCTTTCCGGTGCAGGAGTGCTCTGCTGTAGCTGCTGCTATTGTTGTTTAAAAAAATAATAATCATGTTTTAATAACAAATCAATACATAAAGCACATGAGGGAACACAAGCATACATAGATTACAAGCAATAGACAATCGTGCTAGGGGCGGGGCTGGGGGCTTGGCTAGGGGGCGGGGCTAGGGGGTACAATATCACATTACAATTACACAAGGACCTTAAGGGACATGCATATACTTACAATTCTAACAGCTTTTTTGTTAATAGAGTATTTAACCGTCTTAAAATACAGTTCAATTTATTTTTGTAGGGTACGAAAATGTGGTTTTCTGTTTGTAAATTTACATTTGTGTATATGAAATTTGGCCAAAAGAATAATTAAATTAATTACATGAAAATGATTCTGCTTATTTCTATTGTATGTAAAGAATCCAAACAGTACATCTCTCCACAATAGTGTAAAATCTTCATAAATGTGTTCAATTATAAACCTACTGATGTCTTGCCACAGTTTTCTTACATGCATACAATGCCAAAAAAGATGCAAAACTGTTTCTGGGTGGTCATTACAAAAGGAGCAATTTGAGTTGATGTTTTCCTTAAACTTCTTCATATAGTGGTTGGCAGGATAATATTTATGAATAATTTTAAAGGAAACTTCCTTCATTTTGTTAACAAGTAGGTATGTGTGTGGCAACATCCAAACTTTTTTCCAACAGATATTATCAATAAATCCATTCCAATAAGGCATGACATAAGGTATAGATACAACATCCTGCTGAAACAAGGATCGTATCGCTCTGTTGTTGAATGGACCAAAAGAGAAACAAATCTTTCCTACTGATGAGTCAACAGGGTCAAGGTAGGCTCTGAGGGTCAGGTCTTGACACGTTCCTGAATAACATAGCAACACCTGAGGGAATGGCATCTAAAACAATTGCAAAATCTTTAGGTGTTACAGGGACCTTGTAAAGTGATAAGAATTCTTTATAACTGAGTAAAAGACCCTCTGCATTTACCAGTTGGCTCACCAATAGGATATTATTTCGGAACCAATATTCTAAAAACAGAGAGGTATTTTTATACAATATATCCCGATTATTCCATATATAATATCTGTGTGGAGAAAAATTGTGTTTATAAATTAAGGACCATGACAAGAAAACCTGCCGATGAAAAGCAGAAAGTTTCACTAGAACTTTGTCAATATTATAATTGCAAAACAACATGAAGTTAAGGCAACCAAAAGTAGAGAAGACATGATGAGGAATAAAATTCCAGATAGAAGTGGGTCTTCTTAGGAATTGTTTTATCCAATTGATCTTAAAAGTATTATTTAAAGTAGTAAAGTCCAGAAAATTCAGTCCACCATTCAGTCCACCATAAGTGTTCATTACAACAGTTTTCCTACTGTAATGGTTTCTCCAAAGAAATTTGAAAAGCATCTGGTCTATCTCCTTGCTTATTTTACGGTCAAGATATAAAGATAGAGCACCATATGTTAGTCTAGAGATACCTTCAGCCTTGGTTATTAGGACTCTATCTTTTAAAGATAAGTCCCTCTGTAGCCATTGATTAAGTTTCTTCTGGTTTTTTTTAATAAGAGGGTTAAAATTTAGTAAGCCTCTAGACTTCTGATCCTTTGTAATGGTTATGCCTAAATATGTAAGTTCTTCTTTTACTGGAATACCATAATATGAAGGTGTCACACAATCTTTGACAGCTATGAGTTCACATTTATTAATGTTAAGATATAGACCAGACGCTTTAGAAAAGGATTGTATCACATTGATCGATATGGGAATTTGGTTAGCGTCTTTCAGAAAAAGTGTAGTATCGTCAGCCAGCTGGCTTATAATCATTTCTTTACCAGCTATGGAAATACCTTATTATTTAAAGAATTTGCAAGAAGTTGGGTGATTAATAAAAACAGGTACGGAGAGATAGGACAACCTTGCCTAATTCCTCTCTTTAACTCAAATCTAGGTGAGGTGCCATATTTCAATTTGATAGAGCTGTTACCATTTGCATAGAGAGTCTTAATAGCCTTACAGAAAAAATCCCCAAAGCCAAGTCTCTCAAGGGAGTGGAAGAGAAACTGATGCTCTACTGTGTCAAATGCTTTATAAAAATCTAAAAATAATATGAAGCTATCCTCAGTTATTAGGTCTGAGTAGTCAAGTACGTCTAATACTAGTCTGACATTGTTAGAAATATGTCTGTTCCTCATGAAGCCAGACTGTGTTTCATCAATGATTGCATCCAGGACTTCTTTCATTATTTTTGCAAGTAGTGAGGCTAATATCTTATAGTCATTATTAAGAAGACAGATTGGACGCCAGTTATCGATGAGCAGCACTTCTTTTTTAGGTTTAGGTATCAGTGTTATTAACCCCTGACTCATTGTAGGAGGGAGAACATTGTTTTTAATACTCTCTAAAAAGACTTCAAATAGGAAGGGAGCTACTTGTTCAGAAAATCATTTGTAAAATTCTGATGTAATTCCATCAACACCTGGTGATTTATTGTTCTTTAGATGTTTGATAGACTCTATAATTTCTTCAACTTTGATGGGTTCATCACACTGTTTAGATTCTATATCACTGATAGAGTGAACATTATTCAGTGAGTCAAAAATTGCTACAGTATTTAGCAATTAATTTTTGGTCATCTGTAATAACACCATCAATGTTTAACTTATAGATAGTGTTATTTTTAGAGTGAAATTTCTCAAGTCTAAAGAAATAGGATGAATTCTGTTCTCCCTCCTCAATCCATTTTTTCCTAGATCTAATAAAGGCTCCTTCTGCTTTTAATTTATATATATTATCCAGTTTATTTTGTAACTCAATTAGTTCCATCTTCTCCTCCCCCAAGAGGTCGGCTGGGGACCTCTGAGAAAGGGAAGTTATCTTAATGATCACCTTTTCCTCCTCAGCTCCTCAGCTCTTCTGGTCTTAGTAAATATTTTGATATCAATGTAAATAGCCCTATGGTCTGTGAGGGGAGTAGTACAAATACTTGTAGTAACACAGTCACTATCAATACATTTGGATATAAGCCAAAAATCTATTCTGGATTGTCTGGAGCCTGTTTTGTTACTCCAAGTGAATGATCTTTCAGCCGGAAACCGCTCTCTCCATATATCAGTAAGATCAAACTTTTCCATAAAAAGTATTAAACCCAAATTCTGATTGGTTGGCCTACCTGGGGGCCATCTATCAGTTGAATTATCTATTGTAATGTTAAAGTCCCCTCCTATCAATAATAACGAATTGGGAAATTTAGATAACCAATGAAGTATATGCTTCTCTATAGATTCAAGCAACTCATCATTCTCATGTTTGGTGGTAGAAGTTTACAGTAATGAGTGTAATGTCATTGTAACTGATCACAAGACAAATAAAGTGGCCAAAGGGGTCACATTCCAAGTGTAGAATATTACCACCAAAGATAGCGTTCAGATCCATGGGAAAGCCAAATATTGTTGCCCCACTGTGACCCCCAGAAGTTGGCATCAGCCAAAATTGAGTGAGACTCTTGAAAAAAGCAGAAGTCTGTTCGAAATTGTTTAGTAACCCCCTAGCATTAAGAAATAATATAGACAAAGACAGAACAACAAAGATTATATAAAAGTATAAACTGTAGTAGGATGAGTCAAAGACGTAGGAGCAGTGAACGTAAACGATAAGGAACCGAGATCTGCACCATTTCAGTCAATTGAAAGTGAAAATAGCTTATTCCATAACCTTTGAGCTAGACGTTATCTGGCTTTGAAATTCAACTCAACTGGAAATTATGTTCAAGACCAAACCAAGGTTTCTTGTAGTAAGAGAGACTAAAAACCCTTTTTTAGTGTAATCAGGAACTATTCTGAGAAATAAAACAACAAATAATAATTTAAATAAAAGGGTACCTACTATTTTAAGTACATATGAAAACTGATCATAAAACAATTGAATAACAAAATGTTTTACATAAAAACGTTCCTAAGACCTTTTTTGGAAATAAGTATTAATAACTAAATAGAACAATAACTGTGTAAAGTCAGAGCCATTTAAAACAGTATATTAGTTACTGTATACATACAACATAAATTCAGCTTTCAATCTTCTTCGTAAGTTTATAAACAAAATAGGTCTTCTGGTCATACAAGAACAAACTAATAAATTGAAATACCTGAGTATTCCTGAAAAATAGTCTCCTGATGCTTGTTAGGTAAACAACATAAGGAAAATGAGAATGCCATGGCTGAAACCATCAACCTGTTCCTTCTGGTGAGATTTTAGGGAGGAATATGGATTTCTGAACCGTTGATGAAACCTCGTCCTCCGACGAAGTAAGCAGCCTTCCCCTCACTTAGTGCTATCTTGATCGTTGGCCACAACTTGTTCCTTCTTTCTATGTCTTCCGGGCTGAGATGCTCGGTGAAACGCATACCATGGCTCTGAAGGAAGGCGTTCTTCCTAGCAGCTTTCCAGACAGCATCCCTGTAGAATCTGGTAGTGAATACGATGATGACACCCCTGGGTCTTGAATCGTTTTGCTGTTGCTTCTTGCCGAGGCGATGTACAACGTCGATGGTATCACCAACTTTGTTCTTCTCTGCAGGCAAAACTTCTTGGTAGATACGGATAGCCTCTCCTCGCACATCTTCATTCTCCACCTCTGGCAAGCCGTAGAGTCTCAGGCTCCATCTTCTTGTGTATTGTTCCAGATCAGTGAGACGTCTATGGTAGACATTCTTATTCTTTTCCACCCTTTCCACATTTTTTTCAACATTTGCCACTCTCGTTTTCACATCCTTAATTTCACCACATGCAAACTCCACATTATTTTTCAAGCCTTCGATAACCATGGTGTTCGCACCTACCATTTTCTCAATGGCGTCACACCTGGAGTTGATGAGTAAGGAGAGGGTAGCCACGATGTCAGAGTTCATGTTGGGTTTTTTGGAGGGTGGAGGTTTGCACGGAGTAACCGGTAAAGAGGGGAATTCGTCATCTTCAGCATTCGAAAGCATGCTATTATCCATAGGTGAAGCGTAGTTATTTATGGCAGTTGTCTATAAGCACGTTTCTCTCTTGTTGATTAGCAATAGAATGGCTAACTTCTTCCTTTCTTTTTTTGTCACGACTTTGCATGGACATGCTGAAATAAATGATCCAATTATCATTCCCAGTCACAGGAAAGGTCTTATATCTTGAACAAATAAAAATAATAATTCTGCTGCTATTGTTGTTGTTGTTGGAATAGTTGAGCTACTTGTGTCATCAGCCTTCCGTTCATATCAGCCACTGTGTTGTAGTCCGGCATCTAAATCAGAATGGCCACGAATTGTTGTAAATCCATGCCCTTGTTTGGTGATGCATCGTTCCCTCGCACTAAAATAATCATGGCAGGCCCGCGGGTCCCACAAACCTATTGTATCAATAAAAAAATAAAGAGTCAATATTGCCTCTTGTCTCCTTTGTTGTATTTTACCAGGCTTCGTTGGTGGAACAATAGATAGTTTGGTAGCTAGCTACCTAATGTTAGCTAGCTACCAAACTATCTATTGTTCCACCAATGTTGGGTAGCTAACGTTAACCAACTAACCTTTGGTAGCTAGCTAGTTAGCTAACTTTGCTTGCCAGCATAGGTTGTGCGTGATGACGTAGTGCACATAAAAATACCTTTTGCGGTTAAATTCCCATGTACCAAAAAAAAACAAGTTAAATGGGTTTCAGCCGCATTTTCAACTCTACAGATGGTTTTCACACAAAACAATGTGCATTATATAGCGAGTGTGCCTCTCTTGTACTGGCACGTGCGCTCTAGCCAACAGCACTATCTGCACGTATAGCCTACACGATGAGAGTACCATAACCAAAGATAGGGAAAATTGCAGGAAAGAGACGTTTTGTTTAATGGCATTTTCATAAAACATTTTTCACAGAATTTTTTTTTGGGGCATCCATTTGCAATTAATTTGCTCTGCGCATTTTGAAATGATTTCCTTGCAATTATTTAGTTTTTCTATCAATACTTTGGGGTTTATGTTTTGCTTTCAACATCAACATCATTATTTTTGTTTTGAGGCTATACAGTTTTTTTTACAGTTACTTTGTTAACCAACATTGGAGTCAACCAAGATTATATTTAGGGTTCTGAAGGGGCACGACAGTTGAACTAAGCTCATGAGGCATTTACGTTATATTCTTCAAGAATCAATGGGTACATTCATTTATAAGTAAAAAAAAAATGTATGTAGCATCTAAGGATTTCCCTTTTAACAGGCAGCGACGTGTTACAGCAGAATAACTATGTCGCCCTTTGAACATGATCCATTAGCCTGCCGCCGCCCGAAAAGGATTCTGTCCACTGTTCTGCGAATGTCCCACGAAATCATTGGGCTTTTTAGATGTGGTCACCCTAATTCCGCTGGTGGAAACATTGGTACTGGAACATGTTAACACCATATTTTCACATGTGAGGAGAATAACAATGATTCCACATGTGAAAGTGAGATTTTCATGTGAATGTTTTTCACATGTAAAACTGCATATCCGATTTATACACGCGAAACTGCAATTCACATGTGAGGTGAAAACATGTTATTGTGAAAAGGCAATCAATGTAATACATGTGAAAATATTGCTTCACTTGTCAAATTTAAAGGTGCTACACACAGGATATATTTTAGTTTTTTGCATTGTAATTTCAGAAATATATCTGCTGTAAATAGTGGAATGATTTTGTTTCACAGGGAGATTTGTTTTTAATGCAAATCTCCCCCTCCCCTGTACACCCTTTCCCGTAACATGTGGAGTCTAGTGCTTGAGCCTTTCGGTTTTGGTCCACCAGCTTTTTGTTAGTGAAAAGATATTTCACAGCGATTTCAGATGTTACAATGACTCCCTACACTTTTCAACGAACTACAAAAATCTCTGAAACTGGAAACACTTATCTCCCTCACTAGCTTTAAGCACCAGCTGTCAGAGCAGCTCACAGATTACTGCACCTGTACATAGCCCATCTATAATTTAGCCCAAACAACTACCTCTCCCCCTACTGTATTTATTTATTTATTTATTTATCTCCTTTGTACCCCATTAATTCACTCTACCTTGCACATTCTTCCACTGCAAATCTACCATTCCAGTGTTTTACTTGCTATATTGTATTTACTTCGCCACCATGGCCTTTTTTTTGCCTTTACCTCCCTTATTTCACCTCATTTGCTCACATTGCATATAGACTTATTTTTCTACTGTATTATTGACTGTATGTTTGTTTTACTCCATGTGTAACTCTGTGTTGTTGTATATGTCGAACTGCCTTGCTTTATCTTGGCCAGGTCGCAAGTTGAGAACTTGTTCTCAACTTGCCTACCTGGTTAAATAAAGGTGAAATAAAATATACAGAGGGTACCGGTACAGAGTCACCAGTTAGTCGAGGTAATTGAGGTAATATGTACATGTAGGTAGAGTTACTAAAGTGACTATGCATAGATAAAAACAGAAAGCAGCAGCGGCAATGCAAATACTCTGATTAGCCATTTGATTGGATGTTCAGTAGTCTTATGGCTTGGGGGTAGAAGCTGTTTAGAAGCCTCTTGGACCACTGGTGTTGATGTCAGCCATGACCAACCTTTCAAAGCACTTCATGGCTACAGACGGGAGTGCTGCGGGTAGGTAGTCATTTAGGCAGGTTACCTTAGTGTTCTTGGGCACAGGGACTATGGTGGTCTGCTTAAAACATGTTGGTATTACAGACTCGGAAAGGGAGAGGTTGAAAATGTCAGTGAAGACACTTGCCAGCTGGTCAGCGCACCCGGCGGCCTTGTGAATATTAACCTGTTTAAAAGTCTTACTCACATCGGCTGCGGAGAGCGTGATCACACAGTCGTCCAGTGCAGCCTGTGCTCTCATGCATGTTTCAGTGTTATTTGCCTCGAGCGAGCATAGAAGTTGTTTAGCTCGTCTGGTAGGCACGTGTCACTGGGCCGCTCTCGGCCGTGCTACTTCCCTTTGTAGTCTGTAATGGTTTGCAAGCCCTGACACATTCGACGTGCGACGGAGCCAGTGTAGTACCATTCGATCTTAGTCCTGTATTGACGCTTTCCTGTTTGATGGTTTGTCGGAGGGTGTAGTGAGATTTCTAAGATTCCAGGTTAGAGTCCCGCTCCTTGAAAGCGGCAGCTCGAGCCTTTAGCTCAGTGTGGATGTTGCCTGTAGTCCATGGCTTCTGGTTGGGGTATGTACGTACAGTCATTGTGGGGACGACATCATAGATGCACTTATTGATGAAGCCAATGACTGATGTGGTGTACTCCTCAATGCCATCGGAAGAATCCTGGAACATATTCCAGTCTTTTCTAGCAAAACAGTCCTGTAGCTTAGCTTCTGCTTCATCTGACCACCTTTTTAGTGACCGAGTCACTGGTGCTTCCTGCTTTAATTTTTGCTTGTAAGCGGGAATCAGGAGGATAGAATTATGGTCAGTTTTGCCAAATGGAGGGCAAGGCAGAGCTTTGTACGCATCTCTGTGTGTGGAGTAAAGGTGGTCTAGAGTTTTTTTCCCCATCTGGTTGCACATTTAGCATGCTGATAGAAATTTGGTAAAACAGATTTATGTTTCCCTGCATTAGTGTCCGGCCACTAGGAGCGCCGCCTCTGGATTTCCTGTTTGCTTATGGTGGAATATAACTCATTGAGTGCGGTCATAGTGCCAGCATCGGTTTGTGGTGGTATGTAAGACAGCAACGAAAAATACAGGTGAAATCTCTCTAGGTAGATAGTGTGGTCTACAGCTTATCATGAGATACTCTACCTCAGGCGAGCAAAAACTTGAGACTTCCTTAGATATCGTGCACCAGATATTGTTTACAAATATACATAGTCCGCCACCCCTTGTCTTACCAGACGTTGCTGTTCTATCCTGCCGATACAGCGTATAACCATGTATGTTGATAATGTTGTCATTCAGCCACGACTTCGTGAAGCATAAGATATTACAGTTTTTAATGTCCCGTTGGTAGTTTAATCTTCCTCGTAGCTCGTCAATTTTATTTTCCAATGATTGCATGTTAGCTAGTAGAACGGAAGGCGGTGGGGGTTTATTCAATTGCCTATGAATTCTCAGAAGGCAGCCTGACCTCCGCCCTCTTTTTCTTCTCTTCACGCAAATGACAGAAATTTGGGCCTGTTCCCGGGAAAGCAATATGTCCTTCACATTGGGCTCGTCGGACTCGTTAAAGGAAAAAAAATCTTCTGCCAATTCGTGGTGAGTAATCGCTGTTCTAATGTCCAAAAGTTATTTTCGGTCATAATGACAGAGCGATATTCACATGACAACACAGCCACAAAGTCGGAACAACTTTGACAACAGATGCCGCTCCATCAGGAGAAATCAAGAGGCGAATATCACAGCCAATCACAACACTGGTGGGTAAGTAATACTGTGAAACGTTCATTCCACTATTACTGCAGATATATTATGGACATTTTCTTAAATTGCAATTCCAATGTGTAGCACCTTGAAACTCAACATGGGAAAACAGCCATTTCTTTTTTTTTGTAAGGGTACACACCCCAAGCTGATCAACAACAGTTCTTTTTTACTAAACTGAGTGGAGCAAAATAAGCCTTGAGGTCTTGAGAAGTCAGCACTGTAAATTTGAGGCTGATAATCCCAACCAGTTCACCCCTGATACAAGCCAGTATTGGGCATCCATCCATGTCCTCAGACGTCGGGAGATGACGTGGAAACCGGTCACTAGGGGCAACAGTAAGCGTTGTTACCTTTAAGTAGGTTTCAACGTGGGGTAGGGGATGAGAGAGTTAACACCTAAACTTAACCTTAAACACTTTAAAATGTTATGTTTGCAATCATTTTGAAATTTGACATTTGAAAAACATGGATGAACGTCTAATTCTGGATAATCCAGAATTGGATCTAAGGTCAATGTTACTGGGGACAAAAAAAGTGTCCTGGGCCAATAGTGTCAGACAGCAAGCTGGCTGTAATGATAGTGTCTGACTACTACCGTCCATGCAAGGCAACCCCAGTCAATCCTCCCTCCAGACTCAGGACTATAATTGAATTGAGAAGCTGTAATGGAACTCTGTGAAGCGTGACGAAGCTGTGATAGCCCTGGGCATCCAATCACTACAAATAAAAGAGGCATAGGCTTATTGGATATGGATTGTGTGTGAGTGTGTGTGTGTGTGTGTGTGTGGTGGGGGGGGGGGGGTCTGAGAACCCAGTGTACATGGTTCACTCATCGACTCTGTTGTGGATTGTGTCTTGTTTCTCTGCCCATATTGTGAGGCTATAGCAGGGATTGGAGTAAACAGAGATGTTGTCACTGTGTTTATGTCGCGGTCCCCTACACTTTTTTCAATCAATTCGCTATCTTCATTGTTCCGGTGGATTGTGATCACACAATACCATGGTGCACACAACGTTGAAATCATTTTCTGACAGTGTCATCTTAGAAAACATCCAAATACCATCGTTGTCTTTTGGTATGGTTATAGTATAGTAGTACCGTAGATGATAGACGTCACGACTCCGTCCGAAGGTGGCTCCCCTTCCCGTTCGGGTGGTGCTCGGCGGTCGTCGTCGCCGGCCTACTAGCTGCCACTGATTATTTTCTCCCCCTCCTTCTGTGTTTATTGATTACACCTGTTTTGAGTTGGTTGTAATGAGTTGGGCTTTATTAGTCAGCCGGCCCGCCTGTTTCTTTGTGCGGGATTGATTATTGTAACCCTGGTGTTTGTTACAGACGAATGTGTTGGTGTATGTTCGTATATAGTGCTGGACTGTTTTCGTTCCCCGTGTCTGGGGCATTTTGGTTTTGAGCACACAGTGTTTAGTGGGGTGGCCGTGGTTCACCGTGTGTGCATTAAAAGAGCACTATATTGAACTCTCTTGTTTTCCCTGCGCCTGACTTCATACTCACGATACCCAGTACGTTACAATAGAAAATAGAAGTGCAACTCACTTCAATAAGGGTACTGTGATCAATTCCTTAACGGAAGTTTCAGGCTCCCTGGCCCTCATCATAAAATAATACCAAATGTGTTGAGGAAGTTTAATGTCTTGGGAATATTTTGTGATGCACTTTGTTTGCATTTAAGGTTTAACCCAAATAAATGTCCATGGATGGCTGAATTTAGATGGAATGTACATGGCGTATAGGTTCTATAATGACTATTCCCAATGAGTAATATTATATCCTAGCCTCTTGGCTGTAGAAGAAACACATGCATGGGAAACTGCTGTGAAACAGATTCTGGAGAAAAAAGAATTGTTTGCCTTGTGGTGGCTATGGGGTTACTCAACATAGCAATGTCTGGGTACTATTTAACTTCACTTTCGCCTCGATATAAGCCAAACAATTTTTGTCAAATCAAATGTGAAACTGCACCTTATTCACAAGCCAAGAGATGATCTTACCATAACACGTGGAACCTTCCGGAACACACAGAACCACTGTATGCGATCTTAAAAGCAATCTTTTGTAACATAGCAGCTAGAAAGTGCTTCGTCATAGCAAAGTAATCAGTGTTCAGCATAATCATAAAACAGGGGCATTAACGGTTCCAAAAGGCCCTTCTGCACTCATCAAGCTCAGAGAGCTACTGATGTAATGACTGGAGGTCAATGGGAACACAGTGAGAGGAACATTGAAGAGAGCAACCTTGAGGTCTCACTTCATTCTCTATGGTGCATCGGTGCGGTCTCTCTATAGACTGTCCCCGGCATAACAACAAGGGCTTGGTATTATAATGAGTGTTTAAGCATTCATATTTCATCACAATTCATCATTCACAATATTAATAATTGCTTCATTTATTCTAAATGTAGTCAGTGTTATCGTATTGTTACAAGCTCTCTGTGGGTATCCATTGGCAGGGCTTATTAAACGAAGCAGAAGAACAAACACTTGCTATGAAATAACAGACATTAGTCAATGTCAGACTGTGGGGAAGAACGCTTAGTGCTGCACAAAACACTCCATTAGGAAGAAACGGGAGTATTCCTATACAAATGAATGCATCCTCAGGGAGATGCTGCACAGTATGCAGTAAAGTATAGTTTTACTGGTTAATGTTGAACAAGGAAAGGACTCTGACACTTTTCTTTGTATCTACCTCTCAATAGTCTGTCAGAGTGTACCTACAGAATAAGAAACGTATAATATTTGTATGCAAATCAATTGTAATTCTCTTTGAACAAGGATCGGAGACTTCATTATTATTGTTCACAATTCTTCTCAGTGACAACACCATTCAATGAGATAAACAATCTGTAGTTCATTTCATCGCCAACAGATGTACACTGAGTATACCAAACATTAGGAACACCTTCCTAATATTGAGTTGTAGCCCCCTCCTTTCGCCCTCAGAACAGCTTCAATTCGTCAGGGCATGGACTCTACAAGGTGCCCGAAAGCGTTCCACAGGAATGCTGGCCTATGTTGACTCCAATGCTTCCAACTGTTTTGTCAAGTTGGCTGGATGTCCTTTGGGTGTCTTGATACACACGGGAAACTGTTGAACGTGGAAAACCGAGCAGCATTGCAGTACTTGACACAAACCGGTGTCTTACTCACTGCTTTAGCACACTCTGATGTCCTTGCTGTGTCTGAATCCTGGCTCAGGAAGGCCACCAAAAATTCAGAGATTTCCATACCCAACTATAACATCTTCCGTCAAGATAGAACTGCCAAAGGGGGAGGAGTTGCAGTTTACTGCAGAGATGGCCTGCAAAGTAATGTCATACTTTCCAGGTCCATACCCAAACAGTTCGAACTACTAATTTTGAAAATTACTCTCTCCAGAAATAAGTCTCTCACGGTTGCCGCCTGCTACCGACCCCCCTCAGCTCCCAGCTGTGCCCTGGACACCATTTGTGAATTGATCGCCCCCCATCTAGCTTCAGAGTTTGTTCTGTTAGGTGACCTAAACTGGGATATGCTTAACACCCCGCCAGTCCTACAATCTAAGCTAGATGCCCTCAATCTCACACAAATCATCAAGGAACCCACCAGGTACAACCCTAACTCTGTAAACAAGGGCACCCTCATAGACGTCATCCTGACCAACTGGCCCTCCAAATACACCTCCGCTGTCTTCAACCAGGATCTCAGCGATCACTGCCTCATTGCCTGTATCCGCTACGGAGCCGCAGTCAAACGACCACCCCTCATCACTGTCAAGCGCTCCCTAAAACACTTCTGTGAGCAGGCCTTTCTAATCGACCTGGCCCGGGTATCCTGGAAGGACATTGACCTCATCCCGTCAGTTGAGGATGCCTGGTCATTCTTTAAAAGTAACTTCCTCACCATTTTAGATAAGCATGCTCCGTTCAAAAAATGCAGAACTAAGAACAGATACAGCCCTTGGTTCACCCCAGACCTGACTGCCCTCGACCAGCACAAAAACATCCTGTGGCGGACTGCAATAGCATCGAATAGTCCCCGTGATATGCAACTGTTCAGGGAAGTCCGGAACCAATACACGCAGTCAGTCAGGAAAGCTAAGGCCAGCTTCTTCAGGCAGAAGTTTGCATCCTGTAGCTCCAACTCCAAAAAGTTCTGGGACACTGTGAAGTCCATGGAGAACAAGAGCACCTCCTCCCAGCTGCCCACTGCACTGAGGCTAGGTAACACGGTCACCACTGATAAATCCATGATTATCGAAAACTTCAATAAGCATTTCTCAACGGCTGGCCATGCCTTCCGCCTGGCTACTTCAACCTCGGCCAACAGCTCCGCCCCCCCCGCAGCTCCTCGCCCAAGCCTCTCCAGGTTCTCCTTTACCCAAATCCAGATAGCAGATGTTCTGAAAGAGCTGCAAAACCTGGACCCGTACAAATCAGCTGGGCTTGACAATCTGGACCCTCTATTTCTGAAACTATCTGCCACCATTGTCGCAACCCCTATTACCAGCCTGTTCAACCTCTCTTTCATCTCGTCTGAGATCCCCAAGGATTGGAAAGCTGCCGCAGTCATCCCCCTCTTCAAAGGGGGAGACACCCTGGACCCAAACTGTTACAGACCTATATCCATCCTGCCCTGCCTATCTAAGGTCTTCGAAAGCCAAGTCAACAAACAGGTCACTGACCATCTCGAATCCCACCGTACCTTCTCCGCTGTGCAATCTGGTTTCCGAGCCGGTCACGGGTGCACCTCAGCCACACTCAAGGTACTAAACGACATCATAACCGCCATCGATAAAAGACAGTACTGTGCAGCCGTCTTCATCGACCTCGCCAAGGCTTTCGACTCTGTCAATCACCATATTCTTATCGGCAGACTCAGTAGCCTCGGTTTTTCGGATGACTGCCTTGCCTGGTTCACCAATTACTTTGCAGACAGAGTTCAGTGTGTCAAATCGGAGGGCATGCTGTCCGGTCCTCTGGCAGTCTCTATGGGGGTGCCACAGGGTTCAATTCTCGGGCCGACTCTTTTCTCTGTGTATATCAATGATGTTGCTCTTGCTGCGGGCGATTCCCTGATCCACCTCTACGCAGACGACACCATTCTATATACTTTCGGCCCGTCTCTGGACACTGTGCTATCTAACCTCCAAACAAGCTTCAATGCCATACAACACTCCTTCCGTGGCCTCCAACTGCTCTTAAACGCTAGTAAGACCAAATGCATGCTTTTCAACCGGTCGCTGCCTGCACCTGCATGCCCGACTAGCATCACCACCCTGGATGGTTCCGACCTAGAATATGTGGACGTCTATAAGTACCTAGGTGTCTGGCTAGACCGCAAACTCTCCTTCCAGACTCATATCAAACATCTCCAATCGAAAATCAAATCAAGAGTCGGCTTTCTATTCCGCAACAAAGCCTCCTTCACTCAAGCCGCCAAGCTTACCCTAGTAAAACTGACTATCCTACCGATCCTCGACTTCGGCGATGTCATCTACAAAATGGCTTCCAACACTCTACTCAGCAAACTGGATGCAGTCTATCACAGTGCCATCCGTTTTGTCACTAAAGCACCTTATACTACCCACCACTGCGACTTGTATGCTCTAGTCGGCTGGCCCTCGCTACATATTCGTCGCCAGACCCACTGGCTCCAGGTCATCTACAAGTCTATGCTAGGTAAAGCTCCGCCTTATCTCAGCTCACTGGTCACGATGGCAACACCCATCCGTAGCACGCGCTCCAGCAGGTGTATCTCACTGATCATCCCTAAAGCCAACACCTCATTTGGCCGCCTTTCGTTCCAGTACTCTGCTGCCTGTGACTGGAACGAATTGCAAAAATCGCTGAAGTTGGAGACTTTTATCTCCCTCACCAACTTCAAACATCAGCTATCTGAGCAGCTAACCGATCGCTGCAGCTGTACATAGTCTATTGGTAAATAGCCCACCCTTTTCACCTACCTCATCCCCGTACTGTTTCTATTTATTTACTTTTCTGCTCTTCTGCACACCAATATCTCTACCTGTACATGACCATCTGATCTTTTATCACTCCAGTGTTAATCTGCAAAATTGTAATTATTTGCCTACCTCCTCATGCCTTTTGCACACATTGTATATAGACCCCCCCTTCGTTTTCTACTGTGTTATTGACTTGTTAATTGTTTACTCCATGTGTAACTCTTTGTTGTATGCTCACACTGCTATGCTTTATCTTGGCCAGGTCGCAGTTGCAAATGAGAACTTGTTCTCAACTAGCCTACCTGGTTAAATAAAGGTGAAATAAAAAAAATAAAATAAAAAGTGCCTGACACCTACTACCATACCCTGTTCAAAGGCACTTCATTCACCTTCTGACTGGCACACATACACAATCCATGTCTCAATTGTCTCAAGGCTTAAAAATCCTTCTTTAACCTGTCTCCTCCCATTCATCTACACTGATCAAAATGGATTTAACAAGTGACATCTATAAGGGATTCACCTGATCAGTCTATGGCATGGAAATAGTTACATTTTTGTATACTCAGTGTATATGAGTAGGGCAGTGGTGGTCACAAAATTCCGTCAGCCGGTGATTGTCAAGCAAATAACTGTCGGTCTCATGGTATTTGACCGTTAATTAACATAAACACATTTAGCATCTCCTCGCTTCCAAACATAGCCTACAAGCCACTGATGCAGACCTTTGTAACATATTTTTTGCGAAGGCTGTACACATTTCATCAGTCTCTCATTTACAATTTGACAAGCACTTGATAATGCCTCGGATTTGTGTGGCTGCAATGCACCCTAAAATAATACATGCCTTTTGCGGATTGCTGCGTTGTGCCCTTCTTCCTGAGTACACCGCTCATTCACATGGCTCTGCATCACACGATTGGGTCTTTCTAACAGGCTACAAGTGAAGACAGGCACATCGGGGACGCAACAGCGCTCGTCCTTATCTAATTACGAGGTGCATATTTCAAGATATTGGAAGAACTGTCCACATATATTTTTCATCAGCCAACAAGATGAGTAGGCCTAACAAACAGCAAAAGCACTAGCCTATGTCAATCTACTATCCCCATAGTACAAAAGTTGACCTATTCTGTGCGAGAAATAAATATTCCTAACATAGTCTGGGACAGTTGTGGGATGCGATAGATCCCAAATTAATACAACCACTAAAAATGTACCCCTTTTTTCTCCCCAATTTCATAGGTAGTTAGTCTTGTCTCATCGCTGCAACTCCGGACTCAGGAGAGGCGAAGCTCGAGAGCCGTGCGTCCTCCGAAACACAACCCAACCAAGCTGCACTGCTTCTTGACACAATGCCTGCTTAACCCAGAAACCAGCCACACCAATGTGTCAGAGGAAACGCTGTACACCTGGCTACCGTGTCAGCGTGCACTGCGCCCGGGCCCGCCACAGAAGTTGCTAGAGAGATGGGACAAGGACATCCCTGCCGGCCAAACCCTCCCCTAACCCGGACGACACTGAACCAATTGTGCGCCTCCCCATGGGTCTCCCGGTCACGGCCAGCTGCGACAGAGCCTGGATTCGAACCAGGACCTCTAGTGGTACACTGCGATGCAGTGCCTTAGACCACTGCGCCCCTCGGGAGGCTCTAAAAAACCAGTGGCTGGCACAACAGATCAGAACATTTAGCTTAAAATGTTGATAAACTATTAGGCTATTTCTTCACGTTATAAGCGCAGCAATGCACACACGGCGTAGGCTATAAGCGCGAATGTTCCATAAGCGGGAAAACACCATTATCAAAAGTGACCGCAAATGTGATTATGCAGGTAATGCTTATATTATAAAGGTGCATTTTTATGGTGAAAATGATCTGCCCCAAATTTGACACTCTGCTTATGTATGTCAGGTTCTAATGTAATGTGCTTAATTTTTAACAAGTTATTTGGCCACTTTAGTTAGATACAAACCTTATCAAAACATATAGGCCTATGAGCTAGCCTACATGAGGTGTGCGACTATGATTCACAAGTGATAGGCTAATATTGTCACCCATCAGACTAATTCTTGATTTAATATTGTCTTTACGTATACTAAATAATATATGTGTGAATTATTTTGATTTAGAATGGACCATTATCATGCACCTATCTCGATAGCGAATGGTAGGCTATACTCCTGTGGTATAGATAAGCAATGTGCTTAATATTAGGAAAGTTGATAAATAAATATAGTAGGCCTAGCCTATAGAAAGCTGATAGGATCCTCCTCTTTTTAATAGAGGCCATCATTCTGTTTTCTCACTCAGTTGTATAGCCATATAAATGTTGCACAACATGAGCTCATGGGCTCCCATTAAATGTTTGATTTTCGATCACATTGGCATTGATGTCAGAGTGATTAGAGGGACAATAGAGTGCTGAATACCAGGCAGTTAGCAATTTTGGTAGGCTGCTAATGACCATCAGCAGCATCGCTGTAACTAAACGGTCACATGGAATTTGACTGCCTTCATGACTCGTGACCGCCGGTGTGGCGATAATATGGTCAGCCCTCTATATGAGCCATAAACAATGTGATTAACCTTGGCTGATTACAGACGTACACAATCATATCATCATTTTCTATCCTAAACAAAAGGTAGAAATATAAAAGATAAGTCAAGGAGACGTGAGGTTACCTTCAAACACGAGTTCATGTGTAAGCTCTGTAGCTACCCCTATACAATATCTAACAGTGAAAATACTGAATAGAGAAAGAAAGATGCAGACTTAAATCAATAAAAATATTGTGGTGGTTGAGACTGACTATTTTCAATTATCTGGATTTAAAAAATATATAGTCTCACCTTACAATAAATCAACCAATCAATCAATTTTAAGGTAATTCAAATTGAAGCATTTTGTCCAACAAAAGACTTGTTGCAATCTCATGTATGCATTGGCCTATCTCAGAGGAAACAGCTATGACTTTACATTTTTTAAATGTACAAGATACCTGACGCACCGCACTTTTGTTCAAAATGGCTTTCGACACATTATCAGGTATTTTTTTATTGGCTTATTGATAAGCAATCATAGCAGGATCAGAACATTATCAGGGACATTGTACATGGGCGGACTGGGCTAAAAATGGGCCAGCTCATCTGGCATATACCCAAAATGCCAGATGGCCAGTCCGCCCCTAGACATTGATACATGGCAGCACTTCACTGATTGATTGACTTCATTCATGTGGATCAAAGGCTGTATAGTCTTTACAATCTTCGCGGCAGGCTTGTTTGTTAGGAGCCTATCAATGACCATGGCAAGAAGGAAGGTAACTTGCAATGCAGCAAATATACAGGAGGAAGCTCCCTTTATGGATGCATACGTTTTTTTAAATTCAAAAACATAGATTTGACATATTATCATAATTTTATGCCATTGTGGAGATAGAGTAGGGTATTGATTTCGATGGATATATAGATAGAGGTAGCCACATAGCCCAGACAGATAGGCAGGTAGGCAGGTAGGTAGGTAATGAGAAGGGACCTATTTGAACTGCTGAGGCCATAGTACAAAATGCATTATAAGACTGACCTCTAGTGGAGGTTCAGTAGAGAAGGCTATAGCTTTAGCCTGTTTATGTATTTATGGACCTTGCACATTTCCTTTCATTTGGGGTCTTTGAAATAAAGACTATGTTAGAAAAATAACCAAAAAGGCGAGCCTAGGCAATGTTATTTAAATAAATGAAATCGATATTTGGGTGCTGACATTAAAAACGTAGGCCTATAAATTAAATCATTTCACTGTATAAAATTGTGATTATTCAAGTAGCCTAGCTTTAGGCTACCTTATTAGATGATTATCAGCCGCGCTAAATCGTATGGTTGTTTTTTCAGTTTAGCCTGTAATATTAACACCGTAGCCTAGTTGGAGTCAAAACTCATACCTTGCGGTTGTTCCGCATTCAGCAGAAACTCCTTGCAGCAGCATGCCTCGCCTGTCACTTCACCTGGAGTGTATTCATAGTCAGATTCCGTTGCAACACGTTTGGTCTATTGCAAAACGTTTTGCAACAGAACCCGTTTAGGGTTTACTCTAGGAATCAAAGTGAACCAAACAGAGCAAACTGAACGAACCGGGGAGGAACCTACCTGTATTTGTCTATTAGAAACTTGCAAAACGTTTTCCGTTTGGAGTAAACGGTTTCCTTTAGAAACAGTTTTGCAAAACTTCTAACTTTTTTCCAACGGAATCGGAGTAATGAATGCACCCATGTAGTCTCGCTCACTGGCGGGACCCTCCTCGACTATTGATATAAGAACACACCCATAGAGTTTGACACACCTTTACTTTGTAGTTAACTTCTGCACATTCTTTCCGGACCGAACAAAGTCTAAAATGACGGCGCAAACGAAGTGTTCAGAACTTGCTACGCAAATATTAAAAGAGGCTCCTGCGTCGAGAAAGGCGCTTATTGACAACTATAACAACCTTCACAAAGTGGCCGATTACTGTGAAAACAATTATTTAGGCCTACAGGTGAGTATTTTTTAAATAATGATAACAGAATTAACCAACTGAATTATTCTAATAGGCTTAGTCTATTTATTTGTTTATTGAATATATTTTGGGGAAATTGTGAATTACTTTTACTTGCTTGCTGTGCTCTTTCTCTTTCTGTCTTTGAAACAAAAACGGTACGATGCCTTCTTTATAACGTAGTTATAAAACATTTGACATTTTAATTTAAAGCCTTAGGCCTACCCATTTTGAGGGAACATTGAGGCATATAAAAGGGCAAGTTGTGCACTCTTCTGTTTATCATAGTATTCTGATTGTGTCGAAAAGTATCCGAACACTGTAAGAAGTGTTGCTATATCATACCTTTGCCAAGAAAATAATGCTTGAAACATGATTAAAGGATGAGGACACATGGAAGGGTTTGGAGGAGACCAAAGCTTTGACCACTCAGGCTTTGGCCAGTGTGGCCTACCAGATCAACAGCCTAGCCACTTCTGTCCTGAGACTGCTGGACACCCAGGCCATGCAGCTGAAAGACATGGAGAACTCCCTCAACCTCCTCTCTCTGGTGAGAAACACTGTCGCTTTATCCGTCAGTTAGCTCATGAGGCTACACTACAGTACGGGGCTTTTGCTCAATAGATGAAGTACAGTACAGTAGTGCGTCCCACATGGCACCCTATTCCATATATAGTGCACTACCTCACTATATAGGTAACAGGGTGCCATTTGGGACCTAAACTCAGTGTTGTAATACCTGTGCTATCTCCCAGGCTGTAGCTATCCATCAGGAGAAGGTGTCTCGGAGAGAGATGGGAATTTTCACCACAGTAACGAAGTTGGCTTGCGCCAAATTAATGAGCCCTCCCAAAGCTGGCCGGGAGCTCGAGGGTTGCTACATCAGAAGACCCATGTCCTTCACCGGACTGGACACACTGGGCCACAGCTTTAACGTGAGGACAGCTGGGAGAATGTTTCGCTTTATGGATACATTTTATCCCATTAGGCTTAGCATTTTCTTTCTGTAATATGATATTGATCGACTGTCCACAGATAATAAACCGCAGTCTACATTATTGTAATTACAATTACTAGCCCTTAGTTACTTATTAGCACCTACTTACTTTGTAATTCAATCCCGCCAGAGCAATGTTATTGGGCCATCTAGACTTTAGAGCAGGAATATGTTTGTGGTGTTTTTCTCAATGTATTGTCTTCCCCAGCTCAATGAGTTGCAGCCTCGGAAAAGAACAGGGACCACAGAGAGCGTGCGGAGTACAGGGAGCTGTGGCCCTGTGGAGTGTCCTGTTGCTCCTGCTACCCAGCCTGGGGAACCCTCCTCAGCCAGCGGCAATAAGGATCTCTATAGGTAAGCACAGCGCTAGTTAGGGTGGTGAGTGGTGATGGGATAGGACCAGTTAGCATACTGCAGTAAAACTCATCATGAAATCGTGCCCTTAAAACCAGTACCATCTGTTAGTATTACAATGGCTTTAACTGTCTCAAAGATAAAGTGATACATCCATTGAATGGAACCTTCTCATTCTACCCTCCCAGGTCCAATCTTGGCATTAATGTGGCCCTACCATCGGTGCCCACCTTGCCAGTCTCCTCAAACCTCACCCAAAACTGCCCACAACCCCCTCCTGGATCCACGTTTGACTCCAACATCCCTCCTCCTCCCCCACCTGACTCCATGGGCACTGGTCCTCCTCCTCCTACACCCTCCATGACCTCATCGAATAACCTCCCTCCTCCTACACCGAATGCATCCCCTAATGTTCCCTCTCCGCCACCCCCTCCTCCACCTCCTGCCAGCGCATCAAATAGCTTCCCCCCTCCTCCTCCTCCTGGTTCAATGGGTAATGCTCCACCTCCTCCGCCACCTCCACCTCCTCCCAGCTCATCAAATAGCTTCCCCCCTCCTCCTCCTCCTGGTTCAATGGGTAATGCTCCACCTCCTCCGCCACCTCCACCTCCTCCCAGCTCATCAATTAGCTTCCCCCCTGCTCCTCCTCCTCCTCCTCCTCCTCCACCTGGTTTAATGGGTAATGCTCCTCCTCCACCACCTCCTCCTCCTCTCCCTGGTACCTCCACTAAGGTGCCCCCACCTCCTCCGCCACCCCCACCTGGTTCAATGGGTAATGTTCCACCTCCTCCGCCACCTCCACCTCCTCCCAGCTCATCAAATAGCTTCCCTCCTCCTCCTCCTCCTCCTCCACCTGGTTCAATGGGTAATGCTCCTCCTCCACCACCTCCTCCTCCTCTCCCTGGTACCTCCACTAAGGTGCCCCCACCTCCTCCACCACCCCCACCTCCTCCTCTTCCATAACTTATATTGTTACGTGTCTTCTCTATCTACCTTCTGCTATGTAGGGATTACATGATAACATGGCACAGCAATGAATTGAACTGAATATGGTATGTAACCTGAATACAGTGTGTGATCATGATTGAGTTTTTATGAATATGTATAAAACCAATTAGATTTATTTCAATTTGCAAGTATATTGATGACAGGATTCTGCATTAAAGGAAGTTTTTAAATCTATATTTTGCTATGTTGTGTTTTGCAGAAACTACCTCTATGTCCACCAGTGTTATGTTATGGTTCTCCGTTCAGTTATTCAGGCATTCAATTATACAGTTATTCAGTTATAACTGTACATAACTGCATTTGACAATGCCACACCACTACGAAGACCGTACAACACAAACAGATCTGGGACCAGGCTACTATAGCCTACATATATCTTACAAAATCCCTCCAAAAGTGCACATTCCTACCGATGTAAAGCAGCTCTGGGTCTCACTCATCCAAACTACCGCGACGTGTCCCAACAATGCCCAGACTGCATTCCTCAGTTACATGCCTTAACGTGGACCCCTTGTTTTTCTCATTAGCCTTATATTCTTCATTTCCCTCCCTCTAATAGTCTTACACATCTATATCATATCTCTTATACAGTATGTTTATTAATATCTCCACTTGAGTCTCCATTCCATGTGCCTCAAAGCAATTGGCTGGTGTAGGATGTGTCCCAAATAGCACCCGATTCCCTATATAGTGCACTACTTTTGACCAGAGCCCTTTGGGTGCAGTTATGGTCGAAAGAAGTGCACTAAATAGAGAATAGGGTGCTATTTGGGACGCAGCTGTAGCGTTAAAGTGTTGTGCGTCACTGATAGCACCTGATAGTACCTGACAGTAAACATGCTTAGGGTCTTTGAACAGGTCAATAAGGCTGTAAAAGTGTGTCTTTGCGTACTTCCTGTGACAAGAGTTTGAAAGCAACTCACAGGTCGACATACAGGTTGCCATACATTCAGAGGTCTTGGTTGTTAAGGTAAGGTGCATTTTGAATACATCTATTAATAGGAAATGCAGTAATAATGTAGTAATCATTGGCGACAGGATATTGCATGACTGTGTTGTCTTACTCCAAATCCAACTGATTTTCATTAGACTTTGAATGAAACGTAAGTACATCATACAAGGTCCAAATTCATTCAACCCAGTTCAATTATTTTAACATGGTCATGGTTGGGTAGAGGGAGGCACCATAGCAACTATGCCTCTCCCTCTTTGTAACAGTGTATAAAGTGTATACTTTCCCATTGGATTGTACCATTGTATTAAATGGTTGTTGACAGGGGCTTTGTAATGATCACACTTGTCATTGGGCATTTATGGACAAAAGGGTCAAAGGTTTATGCTCCAGTTTACTTGTTTTCATTTGTAAAAGAGGTCAGACTTGTACAATTAAATGTAGCTTATTCGGTTGCCTGTGACTTCAGGGGTATAAATCATTACTCCGACTCTGTTGCAAAACGTTTTGTTTGCTCTGTTTGCTTCCGATTGATTCTTAAACGGTAAACAGTTTCCGTAATAAATACACCCCTGATCGCATCTGTCTCTGCTGATCAGTGGTCAGTGTCCTGCTCAAAATCTGCTCCGTTTGGCCTTTAGAAGAAATGTAAAGGATGCAGACTTTAGATAGACTTGTGTAAGTCTTACTTACATTTTATGTCATCTGGAGCACCTAGAAAATGAAATGACTTCTGAGAACGTACTATGTAAGTGGTTCTGAACCGGTCACAAAAAGGGGTTGAGATGGGTTATTTCTGGGTCATGAAGCTGAGTCTGACATTGAATAGGAACTGAACATGACCGATTGACTAGCGCTTACTGTTGATTCACAGAGAGCTGTTGAAAGTCCTAATAGTGATGAGGAGGCTGCTGGATAGAAACGTAAGGAAGATCCTTGAACTGTACCTTAGGATTCTCTTTTGTGTGTTCTCCACACGGAGACAGACGCCTGCCACAACAACAGACTGCGCATCATGCTGAATGAAAGTTGGTTACTTGATATGATAAAGTAAGTCTTTCTCTTTCCCATATTATGTTGTGATCTCCACCTCTACCAAACGGAAACAAACATACTGATGTCCCAATTAACGCACCGATGTGGATATACTATATACTACACATTACAACAGTATGTGTGCAATAACATGAGGTTATATTTAAGCAATAAGGCACGAGGGGGTGTGGTATATGGCCAATATACCATGTCTAAGGGCTGTTCTTATTGGCCATATACCACAAATCCCTGAGGTGCCTTATTGCTATTGTAAACTGATTACCAATAAACGTTTTGTCCTACCCACGGTATACGGTCTGATATACCACAAATCCCTGAGGTGCCTTATTGCTATTGTAAACTGATGACCAATAAATGTTTTGTCCTACCCATGGTATACGGTCTGATTACCACAGCTTTCAGCAAATCAGCATTCAGGTCTGGAACCACCCAGTTTATAATTTTATAAAGTTCTTCACAATTCATGACATTTGATCCTAGTAAAAATTCCCTGTCGGGGGTCAGTTAGGATCACCACTTTATTTTAAGAATGTGAAATGTCAGAATAACAGTAGAGAGAATTATTTATTTCAGTTTTTATTTCTTTCATCACATTCCCAGTGGGTCAGAAGTTTACATACACTCAATTAGTATTTGGTAGCATTGCCTTCAAATTGTTTAACTTGGGTCAAACGTTTCGGGTAGCCTTCCACAAGCTTCCCACAATAAGTTGGGTGAATTTTGGCCCATTCCTCCTGACAGAGCTGGTGTAACTGAGTCAGGTTTGTAGGCCTCCTTGCTCGCATGTTTTTCAGTTCTGCCCACACATTTTCTATAGGATTAAGGTCAGGGCTTCGTGATGGCCACTCCAATACCTTGACTTTGTTGTCCCTAAGCCATTTTGCCACAACTTTGGAAGTATGTTTGGGATCATTGTCCATTTGGAAGACCCATTTGCGACCAAGCTTTAACATCCTGATTGATGTCTTGAGATGTTGCTTCAATATATCCACCAAATTTTCCTCCTCATGATTTCATCTATTTTCTGAAGTGCACCAGTCCCTCCTGTAGCAAAGCACCCCGACAACATGATGCTGCCACCCCGGTAATTCACGGTTGGGATGGTTTTCTTCGGCTTGCAAGCATCCCCCTTTTTCCTCCAAACATAACGATGGGCATTATGGCCAAACAGTTCTATATTTGTTTCATCAGACCAGAGGACATTTCTCCAAAAAGTATGATATTTGTCCCCATGTGCATTTGCAACTGTAGTCAGGCTTTTTTATGGCGGTTTTGCAGCAGTGGCTTCTTCCTTGCTGAGTGGCCTTTCAGGTTATGTCGATATAGGACTCATTTTACTGTGGGTATAGATACTTTTGAACCTGTTTCCTCCAGCATCTTCACAAGGTCCTTTGCTGTTGTTCTGGGATTGATTTGCACTTTCGCACCAAATTAAGTTCATCTCTAGAAGACAGAACGCGTCCTTCCTGAGCGGTATGACGGCTGCGTGGTCCCATGGTGTTTAAACTTGTGTACTATTGTTTGTACAGATGAACGTGGTACCTTCAGGCAATTGGAAATTTCTCCCAAGGATGAACCAGACTTGTGGAGGTCTACAATTTTCTTTCTGAGGTCTTGGCTGATTTCTTTAGATTTTCCCATAATGTCAAGCAAAGAGGCACTAAGTTTGAAGGTAGACCTTGAAATACATCCACAGGTACACCTCCAATTGACTCAAATCAATTAGCCTATCAAAAGCTTCTAAAGCCATGACATCATTTTCTGGAATTTTCCAAGCTGTTTAAAGGCACAGTCAACTTAGTGTATGTAAACTTCTGACCCACTGGAATTGTGATAGAGTGAATTATAAATGAAATAATCTGTCTGTAAACAATTGTTGGAAAAATGATTTGTGTCGTGCACAAAGTAGATGTCCTAACCGACTAAGTTATTTGTGGAGTGGTTGAAAAACAACTTTTAATGACTCCAACCTAACTGTATGTAAACTTCCGACTTCAACTGTACAGTACAGAGAATAGTTTTACAAAGATGTCCAAGAGCAAAACTAAGTGGCAATCTTTGTCACTTCCATGGTCATCAGTCATCATCACACCTAAGTGTAATATATACTGTAGTTCTGGCTGTAGTTGACTGACTCCTGACTAAATCCTACATTCCTCAAACTACAATTCCCAGGTTCTTAATCACGCCTTTGATGTGCATAGCACTGTACCTGCTGTGTTGCCGTAGAAAATGGCTGTGCACTCAGGAAGAAGAGTCAGATGACTCCTCTGTCTATGTCATCCCTATGCATGAAGAAGAGAGGACAGAAGGACGAAGAGAGGAGGCAAGTCCCCCCAGTAGACCTCCTCGGCCCTCAAGGGCCCCAACCCCTCCACCGTTACCCACGACTGTCTACAGACCTCCCTATAGAGAACTGCCGCCGTATAGCTCAGTGGATCTCATCAACCCTGCCCCGCCATACACTCCGGTACGACATCCCTCCACTGCTAGGTTGACCTCCTCAAACTGTCAACAGACATCTTGATTATAAAGACTTTCAGTGGCCGTCAAGTCTTTCCCCCATTTATAATTAAATTTTTCACATTCAGTTTTTAAGTGATCTACTCCTCTTGAAGAAACAGAAACTACACACAGAGGTATCAGTGACTATAACCGTTCAACTTGGCACTAACATGAACCTGACTCCTCTCCATTGCAGTTTGACCCAAAGGACCCAGAGGACGTTCCACCTTCCTACCGAGCGGTGATAGAGGACATACCACCCATCTACTCAGCAGTGGTGGTTTCAGATGATCTTCCATCTGTCTGGTATCCGCCACTGCCCCCAGTCTCACCCCCCTTACTCCCAAGTCCAGGTTACGCCCAAGTCCCGTTACCAAGACCCTAACATGGACGCGACTTGCACAATTGAGAATTCCATTTAATCCCACAGCACTTCTGCTACAGCCTGGTCCCAGATTTGTTTGTGCTGTCTTGCCAACACCTATAGGCAGCACAAACAGATCTGGGACCAGGCTATGTCTGCTATTCCCTTGCACCTCCATGGGGTTCATATAGAGCTCTGAACATGCATATTCAGGCCGTCCAAAGAACAATGCTGATTAATCTACGTTTTTGAGGAAACTTTGGATTTATGTGATACAGGTAGGGCCTAGAGTTGTTCCCGGTTGGTGAAAACTCAGGGCCTGAAATACTGTATAGTGGTACATCTTATACATCTGTATAGTGGTACACTTTCGTCACTGACGTGACATTGTACTGTAAAGTATCTGGTTCGGCTTGTGTAGAGGACTGGGCCATCATGGAGTCATTGTTCATTTTATCAACAAAAATAGTGACTAAAATAATCACCCAGGTGACTCTCTTGCTTCACCTTAACCAGTCAACACCACCAGCCTTCTAGTTAGCTAGAATACTCTTTGCTGGTTAAGAAATACAAGCTGCTTTACCAAATTAAAAACAACAACAGCATTGTGTTTAATAGTAAAACAACAGTCTAGCTATGTTTTTCTCTTCCTTGAATAGGCTATAGAAAAGTAGTCCGTCTTTTACATTTGTAGTCTCGTTCAACCCTCCCACTTCTCCCATTGCATTTCATATACAGGTTCTGTTGTCAAGTGTCCATCTTTTCCTCAGAGAAAACGGCTTGATTTAAGCCCTTAAGGTACCATTGAAAAGACATGACCCATAATACCAGCGCTATGTTTTTTAAATTTAGATCGTGCATTGGCGGGCAGCATTTTACATTCATAAAGCATATCACAGGCCGTTCTTAAACTAGGTTACTTGCGGACCGGACCGTTATTTGTTCAGGCTACACCTTGTTCAGTTATGTTACCTCATTGGCTAGCTAAAGCTAGCAACCTGGGGGAATGTTCAGCAGGACGCAACATTTTGAAACGTTCAGATATAAATATGCTCTGTAGAACAAACATGTCTCTCTGACATGTTGAATAAGAAATAACGTAGCCTCTATTCTTGGAATTTCTATCTGCAATGTTCAAGAACGTTTTTCAACTGGTAACATTATTGGTAGCCTACAGTGACTGGAAAGTATTCAGACCCCTTGACTTTTTCCAAATGTTGTTACTTTACAGCCTTATTCTAAAATGGATTAAACAAAAATTATCCTCAGCAATCTACAAACAATACCCTATAATGACAAAGTGAAAACAGGTTTTTAGAATTTTTGGCAAATTTATTTAAAAAAACACATTTACATAAGTATTCAGCAACGAAATTGAGGTCAGGTGCATCCTGTTTTCATTGATCATCCTTGAGGTGTTTCTACAACTTGATTGGAGTCCACCTGTGGTAAATTCAATTGATTGGACATGATTTGGAAAGGCACACACCTGTCTATATAAGGTCCCAACGTTGACAGTGCATGTCAGAGCAAATACCAAGCCATGAGGTCGAAGGAATTGTCCGTAGAGCTCAAAGACAGGATTGTGTCGAGGCACAAATCTGGGGAAGGGTACCAAAACATTTCTGCAACATTGAAGGTCCCCAAGAACACAGTGGCCTCCAAGACATTTCCTAGAGCTGGCCGCCCGGCCAAACTGAGCAATCGGGGGAGAAGGGCAGTGGTCAGGGAGGTGGCCAAAAACCTGATGGTCACTCTGGCAGAGCTCTAGAGTTCCTCTGTGGAGATGGGAGAACCTTCCAGAAGGACAACCATCTCTAAAGCACTCCACCAATCAGGCCTTTATGGTAGAGTGGCCAAATGGAAGGCACTTCTTTAGTAAAAGGCACATAACAGCCCGCTTGGAGTTTGCCAAAAAGCACCTAAAGACTCTCAGACCATGAAAATACAAGATTCTCTGGTCTGATGAAACCAAGATTACACTCTTTGGCCTGAATGTCAAGTGTCATGTCTGGGGGAGACCTGGCACCACCCCTACTGTGAAGCATCGTGGTGGCAACATCATGCTGTAGGGATGTTTTTCATTGCAGGGACTGGGAGACTAGTCAGGATTGAGGAAAAAATGAACGGGGCAAAGTACAGAGAGATCCTTGATGAAAACATGCTCCAGAGCGATCAAGACCTCAGCCTGGGGCGAAGGTTCACCTTCCACCGTCCTTGAGTGGCCCAGCCAGAGCCCGGACTTGAACCCGATCTAACATCTCTGGATAGACCTGAAAATAGCTGTTCAGTGACGCTCCCCATCCAACCTGACAGAGCTTGAAAGAATCTGCAGAGAAGAAAGTAAGAAGCTCCCCAAATACAGGTGTGCCAAGCTTGTAGCGTCATACCCAGCAGACTTGAGGCTGTAATTGCTGCCAAAGTTGCTTCAACAAAGTACTTAGTAAAGGGTCTGTGATATTTATTTTCTTTTATATACATTTGCTTCAAATTCTAAAAATGTGTTTTTGATTTGTCATTATGGGGTATTGTGTGTAGGTTGATGAAGGAAAACACTTTTTAAAATACATTTTAGAACAATTTTAGAATAATAAACCTAACAAATTGTGGAAAAGGTCAAGGGGTTTGAATACTTTCCGAAGGCACTGTATATGCAACCATTTTGTGGCACAGAGAGAAAGCTAAAGGGATTGTAAACATTTTATTGAAATTCCTCTTGCCACTACACAAAGTCTGACTGGGTAAATAACTATATTTTGAGTTAATGTGGACCCAGTGACTCAGACTTGAGCACTTGGACCAGGACTCAAGCACTGGGACTCTGACTTCAGCCACTTACTTGTGACTTGGACTCGAGCACAGGGGACTTGGGACTTGATTCGGACTTGAGGTTCAGTGACTCAAATACATCACTGGGTGAAATAGTTATTAGCTCCCTTTCAAAATCATTAGCCCCTGTTCTACTTTTGGAGATCAATGTGGCGTCTGTGATACATTCATAACAATGGTAATGACGCGACTGAATGATGGCGGTGCAATCCATACTACTTTGCGGCACCATCGGGTGATTAAGTCTTTCTCTCATGTCTGTTTGTTTTGTATGTAATGTGCAATATCTATGTAGGCTGAATTAGGAATTGACATGTTCAGAGAATTCGAATACAATTTTATTCTTATTTACAGTACCAGTCAAAAGTTAGGACACACCTACTCATTCGAGGATTTTTCTATATTTTTACTACATTGTAGAATAATAGGGAAGAAATCAAAATGATGAAATAACACATATGGAATTATGTAGTAACCAAAAAAGTGTTAAACAAATCAAAATATATGTTATATTTGCGATTCTTCAAAGTAGCCACCCTTTTCCTTGATGACACCTTGCCAACTCTAGGCATTTTCTCAACCAGCTTCATGAGGAATGCTTTTCCAACAGTTTTGAAGGAGTTCCCACATATGCTGAGCACTTGGTAGCTAATTTTCCAATCACTCTGCGGTCCAACTCATCCCAAACTATCTCAATTGGGTTGAGGTCAGATGATTGTGGAGGCAAGGTCATCTGATGTAGCACTCCATCACACTCCTTCTTGGTCAAATAGCCCTTACACAGCCTGGGGGTGTGTTTTGTGTCATTGTCCTGTTGAAAAACAATTGATAGTCCCGCTAAGCGCAAACCAAATTGGATGACGTAATGCTGCAGAATTCTGTGGTTGCCATAGTGGTTTAGTAGTGATTTCTTTGCAGCAATTTGACCATGAAGGCCTGATTCACACAGCCTCAACAGTTGATTTTGAGATATGTCTGTTACCTGAACTCTGCGAAGCATTTATTTGGCCTGCAATCTGAGGTGCAGTTAACTCTAATGAACTGTAACTCTGGGTCTTTCTTTCCTGTGGCGGCCCTCATGAGAGCTAGTTTCATCATAGCGCTTGATGGGTTTTGTGACTGCACTTGAAGAAACTTTCTTGAAGAAAGTTCTTGAAATGTTCCGGATTGACTGACCTTCATGTCTTAAAGTAATGATGGACTGTCCTTTCTCTTTGCTTATTTGAGCTGTTCTTGACATAATATGGACTTGGTCTTTTACCATTTAGGGCTATCTTCTGTATACCATCCCTACCTTGTCACAACACAATTGACCTACCTTGTCAATTCCACAAATGAACTTTTAACAAGGCACACCTGTTAATTGAAATGTATTCCAGGTGACTACCTCATGAAGCTGGTTGAGAGAATGCCAAGTGTGTGCAAAGCTGTCATCAAGACAAAGGGTGGCTACTTTCAAGAATTTGTTTAACACTTTTTTGGTTACGACATGATTTATTTCATAGTTTTGATGTCTTCACTATTATTCACTATCATTCACAATGTAGAAAAAAAAGAAAAAAAAAACTGGAATGAGAAGGTGTGTCTAAACTTTGACTGGTACTGTATGTTTGTCAAATTTTCTTCTGTTGGGAAGACAATGTGATGTTAAGCAGAAAAATATGTCGATAGGACCATGTTTTGTGCTATATGTTTGTCCACATGGTAATCAGTGATTTGTGTTCACATTTGAGGCAAATGTGATGTGACTACAATGTGACTAAAATGAAAGGGCATTTAGTTGACAAAAATGACCCAGTGTTTTCGTACATTTTGACAATAATTAGACTAAATTAGATATTCAAATGACAAAAATGTGACTAAGAGATAATGATATTTTAGTCAAAATTACTAAGACTAGACCAAATCTTTTTTTTAAAAAGAGTGCCAAAATTAACACTGTATGGATGATTTTCTCTTTATCTTTTGGAAAGAGTTTCTTGTGAAGAAGGTATAACACTGAATAAATGCACCTTTATATTTGTCATATTTTGACAAATAGTGCTGATATAAATGACATTGTTTACATTAATGTACATTATTTTGATTTATATGTCATTTCTATTCAAAATGAGAAAAAAAAACCCGATGCAACATGCCTCCTGTTTGTTAGTATGCAGATAGAGCACTGAAGGAAGAAGCTGCTGCAAATATTAAAACTAAATACATTCACTCCATATAGGAGGGAAACACTGCCCCTTTTAAAAAACATGTATTTATTTATTTTATCTTTATTTAACTAGTCAAGTCAGTTAAGAACCAATTCTTATTTACAATGACGGCCTACCGGGGAACACAAAATGATCAACTAGATGGTCAAGATAACATGGGTATTTATAACCTCAGTTATGACCATTTGTTAGTTGACTACTACAACCCTAGACTAACAAACCCTATCTGAGGTCCTGTTGAGACATGGGGCAGAACAACAGATTTTTACTTTGTCAGGTCGGGACAGATTTTTACCTTGTCAGCTTGGGGATTCGATCCAGCAACCTTTCGGGTTACTGGCCCAACGCTCTAAATACCTGCAGCCCCTTTGTCACAGTATCTTAAATGAATTGTTCCCAAGGTAGGCTGCGTGTGCTACCAAATTAAATTCACTCGATTCAGAGCCACCTCTTCATATACGCAGACTAAAACTCACTAGAACATTTTGCCTGTGAGGTGCGGGGCCCCTCGACCAAATCTCTCTTAGGGCGCACAAAAGTTTTCTGTCTACTATAAACCCACATACACTTACTTATCATGCTGAAGGACACATGCAGGTAGGCCTCGCAAAGATATTTCAATTCATTAATCGAACACAGTACCAATGAATGAATTGAAATACCTTTGGGATTGAAATGGTTATACAGTACCAACTGTTACGAAACCACCTAGCCAGACGACTGCTAACGCTAAACTTGCTAGGCGCTAGGCCTGTGGGCATTAAAGAGTAAGAGTCCATGTTGTATGTGGGTTTATAGGAGACAGCAAACTTACCGGGTCCATGGCTAGTACTTGCTTTTCTGTATTGAAGTCCTTGAATCTCCATTTTGATTGTTGAGGGGAATTGATCAAAGCGTGGAACTCTAATAATAATAATTCTATCTAATAATAATTGATCCTTGACTGCAATACAGTTTTGGAAAACATAAACGCTCAACTTAATTATCATCCCAAAAATAACTTTACAAATCCAGAAGTTACACTTACTGTTAGCTGTTTTACCACAGATTGCCGCTGAGGTTTTTGTGCAACCCAGCTTCAAGCCAATGTTCTTTGTGTGTTCCTCCTGAGTTTCCATTCGCTCAGGAAGTGTTGTAGTTCAGATGAAAAGAGTGCAACTATAAAACAACTCCATGTAAATCATGTCAAAATGGCGCACAGTAAGTGTATCTTATTTTGGAGTGATATAAAAGTAGAGTTTCTGAGGTTTCCAAAATGGCATTGCACACAATGATTATTAACGGTCAGACAAAGCATCAGGACTGTTGTACACATTGGCAGCGCTGTGGTCAATGGTTCGAATGAGAACCCAATGGCTGTATGGCCTTCTCGAGAGCTAGCTTAGTTCTGACTCCTCCAGCCCAAGAAGCTTACTGTATACTCCTTTCAGTTGTGCTGACCAAACAATGACGTGCAAAAAGGAAAATGCAAATGGCGTGCCCAAACAAAAGTATTTACACAAACCAACTCAGAGAAAGGCCCCACCATGCCATGAGGCTGCTGTCCACCTAAAATCAAATTGCATTTGTAACAAATGCTTTGTAAACAACAGGCGTAAACTAACAGTGAAATGCTTACTTACGGACCCTTCCCAACAATGCAGAGAGAAAAAAATTGTACAAATAATAACACAAGGAATAAATACATCATGATTAAGGATAACTTGGCTATAGACGAGGTACCAGTACTGAGTCGACTAGGCAAAAGTATAGATAATAAACAGTAGAGCAGCAGTGTTTGTTATGAGTCAAAAGAGTTAGATAGTTAGCTACACAGATTATCTGCATCTATTTGGTTAACTATGTAGTAGTGTTATGGCTCGGGGTTAGAAGCTGATTAGGGTCCTGTTGGTTACAGACTTGGTGCATTGGGTACCGCTTGTCGGGCGGTAGCAGAGAGAACCGTCTGTGACTTGGGTGGCTGGAGTCTTTTACAGTTTTTAGGGCCTTCCTCTGACACCGCCAGTGATGTACTGGTCCGTACGCACTACCCTCCGTAGCGACTTGCGTTCGCATGCCAAGCAGGTGCCATGCCAAGCTGTGATGCTGTCAATGCTGCAGCTGTAGCACTTTTTGAGGATCTGAGGGCCCATGCCAAAACATCTCAGCCTCCTGAGGGGGGAAGAGGCATTATTGTGCCGCCTTCATGACTGCATTGGTGTGTGTGAAACATGTTAAATACTTAGTGATGTGGACACCCAGGAAGTTGAAGCTCTCGACCCGCTCCGCTACATCCCCTTCGATGTGGATGGGTGCTCGGCCCTCTGTTTCCTGTAGTCCACCTTCAGCTCCTTTTCCTGCTAACGTTGAGGGAGAGGTTGCTGTCCTGACACCACACTGGCAGTTCACTGACCTCCTCTTTATAGGCGGTCTCATTACTGCAGGTGATCAGGCCTACCGCTGTCGTGTCGTCATCAAACTTAATGACGGTGTTGGAGTCGTGCGTGGCCACACAGTCATGGGTGAACGGGGAGTACAGGAGGGGACTAAGACCACACGTTGAGGGGCCCCCGTTGTTGAGGGATGATGTGGCGGTTGTGTTGTTGCCTACCCTCACCACCTAGGGGTAGCCTGTCAGAAAGTCCAAGATTGAGTTGCAGAGGAAGGTGTTCAGTCTCAGGGTTCTGAGCTTAGTGATGAGCTTGGTGGGCACTATGGTGTTGAACCCTGAACTGTAGTCAATGAACAGCATTCTCATGTAGGTGTTCCACTTGTCCAGGTGGAGAGGACAGTGTGGAGTGCAATAGAGATTTCTTCATCTGTGGGTCTGTTGGGGCGGTAACTCTACCTACATGTACATATTACCTCAATTACCCTGACTAACCGGTGCCCCGCACATTAACCCCTGTATATAGCCTCCACATTAACTCTGTACCGGTACCCCCTTTATATAGCCTCCACATTGACTCTGTACCGGTACCCCCTGTATATAGCCTCCACATTAACTCTGTACCGGTACCCCCTGTATATAGCCTCCACATTAACTCTGTACCGGTACCCCCTGTATATAGCCTCCACATTAACTCTGTACCGGTACCCCCTGTATATAGCCTCCACATTAACTCTGTACCGGTACCCCCTGTATATAGCCTCCACATTAACTCTGTACCGGTACCCCCTGTATATAGCCTCCACATGAACTCTGTACCGGTACCCCCTGTATATAGCCTCCACATTAACTCTGTACCGGTACCCCCTGTATATAGCCTCCACATTAACTCTGTACCGGTACCCCCTGTATATAGCCTCCACATTAACTCTGTACCGGTACCCCCTGTATATAGCCTCCACATTAACTCTGTACCGGTACCCCCTGTATATAGCCTCCACATTAACTCTGTACCGGTACCCCCTGTATAAAGCCTCCACATTAACTCTGTACCGGTACCCCCTGTATATAGCCTCCACATTAACTCTGTACCGGTACCCCCTGTATATAGCCTCCACATTAACTCTGTACCGGTACCCCCTGTATATAGCCTCCACATTAACTCTGTACCGGTACCCCCTGTATATAGCCTCCACATTAACTCTGTACCGGTACCCCCTGTATATAGCCTCCACATTAACTCTGTACCGGTACCCCCTGTATAAAGCCTCCACATTAACTCTGTACCGGTACCCCCTGTATATAGCCTCCACATTAACTCTGTACCGGTACCCCCTGTATATAGCCTCCACATTAACTCTGTACCGGTACCCCCTGTATATAGCCTCCACATTGACTCTGTACCGGTACCCCCTGTATATAGCCTCCACATTAACTCTGTACCGGTACCCCCTGTATATAGCCTCCACATTAACTCTGTACCGGTACCCCCTGTATATAGCCTCCACATTAACTCTGTACCGGTACCCCCTGTATATAGCCTCCACATTAACTCTGTACCGGTACCCCCTGTATAAAGCCTCCACATTAACTCTGTACCGGTACCCCCTGTATATAGCCTCCACATTAACTCTGTACCGGTACCCCCTGTATAAAGCCTCCACATTAACTCTGTACCGGTACCCCCTGTATATAGCCTCCACATTAACTCTGTACCGGTACCCCCTGTATATAGCCTCCACATTAACTCTGTACCGGTACCCCCTGTATATAGCCTCCACATTAACTCTGTACCGGTACCCCCTGTATATAGCCTCCACATTAACTCTGTACCGGTACCCCCTGTATATAGCCTCCACATTAACTCTGTACCGGTACCCCCTGTATATAGCCTCCACATTAACTCTGTACCGGTACCCCCTGTATATAGCCTCCACATTAACTCTGTACCGGTACCCCCTGTATATAGCCTCCACATTAACTCTGTACCGGTACCCCCTGTATAAAGCCTTGCTTGTTATTTTATTGCTGCTATTTATTTATTCGTTACTTTTTTACTTTTTGTTTATTTGTATTTTTTTAGGTATCTATTTTTTACTTTACAAAATCTTTAAACTTCTTAAAGCATTGTTGGCTAAGGGCTTGTAAGTAAGCATTTCTACACCTGTTGTATCAAATAACATTTCATTTGATTACTGACGCCACCTAGAGATGGAGTGTGGATGAGGTAGTGTCCCAAACCAGCCCCTCGCCCCGACCTACTCGCTCGGTGGGTCCTCCCTTGTACCTTCTTCACTGAAGAAACTCAAAGGGTGACTTCCAGAGTGGCAAGCGGATCAAATACAGCCAACTTTGGGACACACTGGTGACTTGAATGATGCAATTCATGTTCCATATTTAAATAATAAGACAAGTATGAAATTCAAACGAACATATCCCCCCCTGTCCTTTTACAAGATGTGAACCTCAGTAACAGTTAAACGTTTAATTTGGGTGTCAAGCCTCGAAATCAGACACAAACAAATGCACGTGACATATAATTATGTTGCATGAAATTGCGCAAATTCCAAACATATTGCAGTGCATGTTGGGATAGCACTTCGCCTGGAGCCTCCAGCCTTGCTGGCTCGGTCGAAGTGGCTATCGGAGGTTCGAATTAGCACCGACACCCTCAGCTTTGGGACACTTGTGTATGTGGCAGAGGTGTGCGTGAGCGCCCAAATGGTGCGCCGGGGGGCTGATTTGGGATTCAGCCTGCCTGTGCACCTAACTACTAACTAAACTTAACTAACCTCCATTTGTAAGACAAGGAAGAACATTTAGAATTAAATCTACCTTAAGCCATGAGGACGAGGCAATGTTCTACAAGATATTTCATCTTTAATATTTTTCTATGAAATTCAGAATTACAATCTTGTGTAGCTGCCCCACTACCTCAACACTGTAGTATAGTAATCCAGAGCACTAACGTTTTCTTTACATATAACCTTTGTTACAGTACAATATTTACGAAATTCTGAGATAAAATCACTGGAATTATACATATATCTTTTTTTAATCATAGGGAAAGGGATAACATACAGTAATCATGCTGTAGCATGTGAAAAATAGATAACATTTCAACCTATAACTAGTGTACAGTAAGTATATCCTTGGCCTCTGTACCATGTTAAGGCAAAGTAAGCATGTTGGAAGCCACTTATTTTGTATACATACAGTACCAGTCAAAGGTTTGGACACGTCTACTCATTCAAGGGGTTCTCTTTATTTGTACTATTTTCTACATTGTAGAATAATAGTGAAGACATACACACTATAAAATAACACATATGGAATCATGTAGTAACCAAAAAAGCGTTAAACAAATCCAAATATATTTTCGATTCTTCAAAGTAGCTATTTTAGACAAACTATTTCATAATTTTGAAGTAGAAAGTAATTATACAATGTAGAAAATAGTCCAAATAAAGAAAAACCTTGAAATTAGTAGGTGTGTCCAAACTTTTGACTGGTACTATATATATATATATATATATATATATCCTGTATAATCAACATTGAAAATAAACAAAATATGTCCATCAAAACAAACATTCTACTCAGAAAGAGTCAGACACTATAAGTAACAGACACTATAGTCCACATAAAGTAAAACGAACAAGTGCGCAGAGTAATCAAACAATTACACCGTTTCAATTAAACATAGTTTCAATCATCTAAAACATTTCTTAGGGGCCTAAATTCACACTTAGCAATTGTGGTCACATCTGTGCTAAAAAGATCACCAACTGAATATTTCCAACATCTCGCACATTAAACACATTTTTTTTAAAACACACATTTGATTTTTTTTTTAAACATGGTAACAAATAAATTTAAGATGACATTAAAATATTCAATTCTCAGAGTGAGAAAATAGAGCGTATTGACATGTATGTATTGTTGATTGCCTGTGTGTTTTGTCTTTGTGTGAGTGTGTGTGCATTCATGCGTGAATTGGTGTATTCGTCTCAGATCATGTATTGCTATGCTATCTTTTTTTCAACAAAGAGAACATAAATAAGAATAAGGTCAGTAACATCAGGACAACTGTCAAATATTTACAATCGTACGCTCATATGACAAAATACACCGAATTTTATATAAAGAATAGTGTGACAGTTGGTACCTTTGTATTCTAAATCGGCCACAAAACAAAACACTCAATGTAAACATTGCACTACATAGTTTTTGTAAGATTTGGGAAGGCTAAACATTTTCAGGGAACTCCTGGTAGTATAACCATATCCATTATACTCCAAGACCGCCAGCACAGTATTTGCAAAATATATAAGCCTACTTCAACATATATAATATACTGTCACTCGTATCACTCACACACTACGCACTGTACCTCAAATCCCCTCTAAAGCCTCCTCAACAAATATCCCCAATATATATTTGGTTATTTGTTTATTTTTTACATATTTTTTTAAACAAAAATTGCAGTTTGACATCATGTCTGCGGAGTATATAATTTGTGCAAAAGCCTACCATGAGGCAGACCCCTTGCACTGGAACATCGGGATTGGCCCCTTACAACAGACCTCCAACCAATAACGTCACAAGCTGTGGAGGGAAGCTCCACCCCTCTACAATTTACTCTCTCCTGATTGGTCCCTCTCTACCTGCGGCCTGTACCAACTCCTCAGGCCTTTGATGCCTATTCTGACCTCCTCATGATGACATCCTGACCTCTAGCTCTGACCTCTGACCGGCCTTTAGAAGACCCAGCTGACAGGAACCCACTGCTGCTCTGCACCTAGTCTCTCCAGCGCCATCTTCAGGCCGCAGAAGGCCCCCTCCAGGCTGTCGTTGATGATGTTCAGGTCAAAGTAATGTCCGTAGGCCCGCTGGATCCTTTCGCTCTCATCCACTGTCCTCTTCAGCTCTGAGTCCTGCATGGGAGGAACAACAGGGGGATGATAGTGGTTATCATGGACAACTATGACTTGTTTGCATGTGAACAATTGGGCCCGTTCAAAAAGCATCTCAGAGTAGACGTGCTGATCTAGGATCAGATCCTCCCTGTCCATCACAATCTTATTCATTGTGGTCTAAAAGGTCAAACTGATCCCATGGCATGACTGAGAAGGTAACAAGGGAGGACGTAAAACACTGAGACTGGTTGTACACGGTCAGAAATTAATTGCGTGTGTCTAACAACAATGTCTGCTAACAGTAACAGGACCAGTGATGTAGCTGTGATACAACTATCCAGTCTGGGACTCACCGTTAACTGTTTGGTCATCACTCCGGCTTCTTTGGCAGACTTATTCATGGCTTTGAGGACCTCGTAATCTGGAGCCTCAATAAACACCACGTAGGGAAGGAACTCTGACGTCCGCAGAACCTTAAGTGCCTGTAGCGTGGAATGAAATCGTTGAAGAGTGGCTGTAGCAATATATTATTATTAACCCCGCTAATGACGTAACGAGCTACTGAAATTGGCCACGAATCACTTGAAAATGTGTCTCATTGAAGGAATCCGCTCCTTCCGTTTCATCTCTGTAATTCAAACTCTTGCTTTGGTTAAACAATAAGAACATATCATAACCCTATTACTTTACTATGTGCCGAAGTTTGGCATAGTGGTAATGTAGCCAACAATCTAAAAATAAAACAATATGAATGGGGGGAACCAATTCAGTTCTCCTTTAAATGAAAAAAAAAAGGTCCAAATCAACCTCTTCCCTGGACATTGATACCCCAAAGAATGTATAGAGGATGATATCTGAATGAATATAGATGCCCAGATGCTATAGTCTACCTGTGGGTTGACATCCAGGATGCAGATCTTGCCAGAGTCCACCACCTCGTGGATGGAGTTGATCTTGGTGCCATAGAGGTTCCCGTCGTACTCGCCGTGCTCCAGGAAGCGCCCGTTCTTAATGTCCAAATCCATCTCACTGCGAGTCATGAACGAGTACATCTGTGCATCCTTTTCATCCACCTTGGGTTTCCTTGAGGTAACTGTTGATCAGTGGTGGAAAAAGTACCCCATTTTCATACTTGAGTAAAAGTAAAGATACCTTAATAGAAAAAGTAAAAGTGAGTCACCCAGTAAAATTCTACTTGAGTAAAAGCCTAAAAGTATTTGGTTTTACATATACTTAAGTAAATTGAATTGCTAAAATATACTTAATTATCAAAAGTAAAAGTACGAATAACAAAACAAATCCTTATATTAAGCAAACCAGACGGCACAATTTTCTTCTTTTTAAAATTGAAGGATAGCCAGGGATACACTGGCTATTGTTTACAACACTCAGACATCATTTACAAAAAAAACATTTGTGTTTAGTAAGTCCGCCAGATCAGAGGCTGTAGGGATGACCAGGAATGTTCTCTTGACAATTTTCTGTCCTGCTAAGCATTCAAAATGTAAAGAGTACTTTTGGGTGTCAGGGAAAATGTATGGAGTAAAAAGTACATTATTTTCCTTTAGGAATGTAGTGAAGTAAAAGTTGTCAAAAATATAGTAGTAAAGTAAAGTAGAGATACCCCCCAAAAATACTTAAGTAGTACTTTAAAGTATTTTTTACTTAAGTACTTTACACCACTGCTGGTGATAAATACAGATTGATGGTTGTTGTTTGGTCATGTACATTAAGGTATAGCAACTGACAAATACAGTGCTGAACAACGCACACAGAATCACAAAATGTAGTTTTTGTAACTCATACAAAGTAAAGGTATTTTGTCTTTTTAAATTGTTTATGTTTTTTGTATACTTTTCTAACATGGCATTGTTTACAGAATACCAGAGTACATCAAAGTGTCAGTGTTTCGTAGCTCTGTCAGTGTTAGTACTACTCACAGGGGATGGTGGTCCCATAGCGCAGGGGGTCTGACACCAACAGTTTGTTCTTCAGACTACGGCGGCCCACTCCCTGTGCTCCAATCAGAACCAACGTCTTCCGACGGAACGGGGAAACCTTGGCCACCTCCTCGTAGATCCTCAGCTCATGCCGATCAAACTCTGAACAATCAACATATTCATATCATATATCCGCATTTACTAACGGTATTACTTTACCTAGTCGAATTCATGCTGCACCTACTCAATCTAGCATACTGCATTGACAACAGTTTACACGTTTGTATAATAATGTTTACAACAAGTAAAGACTACATTCGCCGCAGTTTCAAACATTGTTACGTTCACAAATGGTCATGTTGGTACAAAAAACGCACCTGCATTTTTGGTCGTTAGATACATCATCTTTTTCTTCTTCTTCCCGCCCATTCCAGAACAAAGAGGACCTGTGAAAAGCAACACACAGAATGTTCGGTCTTCATTCAGTACTTCTCAGCCCACTTCAATTGAATCTTTATCAATTTAATGAACAGCGCCTGCCAGTTGCCTTTTAGAGTGTTGCTGTTCTGAATCGTAAATCAGGTCTGCTGAGGGTGCAATAGGTAGCATGTACCACTAGATGGCAGTATGCCTCTGCATTACAGTAAGGATGACACTCCATTTTATTACAACAGTACAACTGGGAATCACTGTTACTGCCCAGTCGTCTCCTCAGTATTGGCCGGCAGGTGGATTTTGAGGACGTTTGTTTGAAGCGGGGACAACAATGGGCATGACATAACCTTTTGATGTTTGTTTTATGAAAATAAATACGACTTTGATATCGACACAGTGGATCAATATGTTGATGGGATGAATTAAAAGAGCTGGCCATTTGACAATGATCACTTCTGATTTTTAAATATGGCTCAATCACATTAAAATCCTAAACTGAATGCTGGTTCCAATGGCTTAGTCGGTAGCACCATGGCAACGCCACTGTTGTGTGTTTGATTCATACATTCAATACAAGTAGCTTGGGTTAGGCATTTTCTATACACTGCTCAAAAAAATAAAGGGAACACTAAAATAACACATCCTAGATCTGAGTGAATGAAATATTCTTATTAAATACTTTTTTCTTTACATGGTTGAATGTGCTGACAACAAAATCACACAAAAATTATCAATGGAAATCAAATTTATCAACCCATGGAGGTCTGGATTTGGAGTCACACTCAAAATTAAAGTGGAAAACCACACTACAGGCTGATCCAAATTTGATGTAATGTCCTTAAAACAAGTCAAAATGAGGCTCAGTAGTGTGTGTGGCCTCCACGTGCCTGTATGACCTCCCTACAACTCCTGGGCATGCTCCTGATGAGGAGCATGGACAGTCTGTGGTGCAACGTGGCGTTGGTGGATGGAGCGAGACATGATGTTCCAGATGTGCTCAATTGGATTCAGGTCTGGGGAACGGGTGGGTCAGTCCATAGCATCAATGCCTTCATCTCATGCCACATGAGGTCTAGCATTGTCTTGCATTAGGAGGAACCCAGGGCCAACCCCACCATCATATGGTCTCACAAGGGGTCTGAGGATCTCATCTCGGTACCTAATGGCAGTCAGGCTACCTCTGGCGAGCACATGGAGGGCTGTGCGGCCCCCCCAAAGAAATGCCACCCCACACGATGACTGACCCACCGCCAAACCGGTCATGCTAGAGGATGTTGCAGGCAGCAGAACGTTCTCCACGGCGTCTCCAGACTGTCACGTCTGTCACATGTGCTCAGTGTGAACCTGCTTTCATCTGTGAAGAGCACAGGGCGCCAGTGGCGAATTTGCCAATCTTGGTGTTCTCTGGCAAATGCCAAACGTCCTGCACGGTGTTGGGCTGTAAGCACAACCCCCACCTGTGGACGTCGGGCCATCATACCACCCTCATGGAGTCTGTTTCTGACCGTTTGAGCAGACACATGCACATTTGTGGCCTGCTGGAGGTCATTTTGCAGGGCTCTGGCAGTGCTCCTCCTTGCACAAAGGCGGAGGTAGCGGTCCTGCTGCTGGGTTGTTGCCCTCCCACGGCCTCCTCCACGTCTCCTGGTGTACTGGCCTGTCTCCTGGTAGCGCCTCCATGCTCTGGACACTACGCTGACAGACACAGCAAACCTTCTTGCCACAGCTCGCATTGATGTGCCATCCTGGATGAGCTGCACTACCTGAGCCACTTGTGTGGGTTGTGGATTCCGTCTCATGCTACCACTAGAGTGAAAGCACCGCCAGCATTCAAAAGTGACCAAAACATCAGCCAGGAAGCATAAGAACTGAGAAGTGGTCTGTGGTTACCACCTGCAGAACCACTCCTTTATTGGGGGTGTCTTGCTAATTGCCTATAATTTCCAACTGTTGTCTATTCCATTTGCACAACAGCATGTGAAATTTATTGTCAATCAGTGTTGCTTCCTAAGTGGACAGTTTGATTTCACAGAAGTGTGATTGACTTGGAGTTACATTGTGTTGTTTAAGTGTTCCCTTTATTTTTTTGAGCAGTGTATAATTATATCATATACTGCATGAATACCCCCCAAAAGTGCCCCATATGTGTCTACAACAGACTCAAGAGGAGTCTTAGCACCTTAGCAGACTGGCTTAGCAACTGTAGATTCTCTTATCCAGAGTGACTTGCATACATTTTCAGACATTATTGTACTGGTCCCCCTGTAGGAATTGAACCCACGACCCTGGCGTTGCAAGCACCACGCGCTACCAACTGAGCCACAAGTGAAGTGAAGGGAAGCAGCTGCAGGCAAGGCTGCAGGCTGACTCACCACCCACCACGTGTACTGGTGTGCTACAGACAGACAGAGGACACTACAGTATGAATGTGACCTGGCCCCTCTGTTTAGAATGAGCTTAACGAGGAACAGATTGAATCAGCCCGCCTGTCTGAGTCATTCCTCTCTAAGCCTGCTGCTTATTTGCTAGTCCCTCTTCACTGATGAAACAACCGTCTTGAAGGTTGACTGGGGGACATGCAGAGGCCTAAAGCGTACACGTGCACAGTGCACAGCGCAAAACACCCAGAGCAACAAATCTTCCTTTAGTCTCCATTTATGCTTCATGGTTTTTTTTCTGTTTCTTCTTCTTGTGGACCATGTTGTTGTGCATTCAGACAATAATAAAGTATCATCGCTTATCTCTGTTTCAGTTCTTCAGTGTCTTGTGTTATTTCCACGACAGATGTCAGAGGAGTAAACGTGTTCAACTTGTGCATTCAGAGCGTTATCTTTAGCGTGTAGAAGATGTCAAGCTACTTTGTGTCTTCCAGCCCGTATGGGTTATAATACGGTATCAGGAATGACGCATATATAATATACAGCACCTGTTGTAACCAGCTCCAGATCTCTCTTGACAAAAGCCTTCCTCTTCTCCTCCAGGAGCTGGCTGGGGATGAGGCCTGCACTGCCCCCCTCCAGGTGACATGCCTGTGATGAAAAGAAATGCATATAAAGCTGTCCTGTCACCATTTTAAACAACAACACATTGAAAACTATTCGGGATAAACGGGATCAAGTGAACGATTTAAGAGGGGTTGTCCATTCAGAAGTGACTGACCTGCCACCAGTTGAGGTCCTCCTGATTGAAGATCTGCAGGATGTCTCCACTGCTGAAGCCCAGGCCTGCCTCCTTACAGGGGATTAGGTTGTCATGGGACGGGTCGTAGTCAAAGTGACACTTCACATAGGCCTGAGGAAGATGGAGAGGGCACTGGGTAAAATATGTTGTCTACTTACTTCGGTCACCTCAGCATACACCCGCACACAGTACAGAGAGGCGGTTATTGTTGATACTGTGTAATACACGGAGTTGAACATCTCTTTACTGGACTGGATTTATTTTGCACTTAAGGGGAATGTATCATCTACTATCAACATGTACTGTAGCACCCACCTGCACATAGATCCTTATATGGAATGGAATTGTGTTTTGACGAACAGTTTTTCTCATGATTGGCAATGTGCTGTGATGATGGAGCAGTTTTCTGATGCAAGGGAAATGTCTATACAGACAACAGCATCTAATCTGTAATCTCTCTCCCTCTCAGAGATAACATTCTGCAGCAGCTCTCTGCTTGGACAGCTTGAAGTCGCCTCCGGCAATCAAACTACTTCCAAATGAACCCGCGTCGGTCGTCAGGAAGACATTCAAGGGAGTAACCACTCAAAATTTGTTGTCCGAACCTTTTGAAATACGCCCCAAAATATTTCAAACGAATAGCCCAGACCTGATGTTATCCAGTCAGCCATGAGGGGCCGATTCAAAGGCACTCTTTCAAAAGGGCGTCTGGCCCAGGGCCTCTGTCCAGCTCATATTGGGCCTTCGCTAGTTAGTGGAATGGGATAGACAGTACAGAGCTGTGGGTTATTGGCATGACATGAATTACTGTTATTTGAGACAGGTGTCCTGTCCTGTGACCTTTTCTTTCTTCGCTTTCATTTGGGCCATTCTGTCGCTGAGTACACTCAGTCTATAACACTCTTTGGCTCCTTTGAGACCCTGTGACCAAACACTCACAGAGCTAAGGACACTATACCAACAACAAATTTAAAGGCTGGGCCTCTAAATGGAAAGGGGTTGTTTAAAATAACTAATAGTATCCAGTAATGTGTTTTGGGTGTATTCATTCAGGGTGAATACTTAGGGGAACAATCCACTATTTTGAATAACTTACTTACTGCAAAAGTTAAAACTCTTGCAAATGGTGTGAAACTCTTATTAAACACTCTTATATACAACGTTTTTGTCAGCTGAAATACTGAGGATGTGGCTGGAAATCATACATCGATAACCTTTTCTTTCTAGTTGAAACAGATCTACTGTACAGATCAGTTGTTTTCCCCAGGTTGTTTTTGGTTTGCTCTAAATCCTACTCACTCCAGTAGCTAATTCATTATTCATGAGAGAAAATAATTTAGTAGGATTATATGGGGTCATTTTCACGCCATATGTATTGAATTCAAAATAAAATCAATCTTGAACATGAAAAATAAAGTTGAGAATGTAAACATATTTTCCAGGACGGGTGAAATAATGTATGTTGAAATCAAAAACCAAACAATTGAAAGCATAATATATAGAATTGTAAAACCCCCAAACTTGTAAGCAAATCATTTTAAAGTGAGAGCAAAACTCTATGACAAATTATAATTTTTTAAATATTTGACAACAAATGCAAAAATATTTTCTGTTAAACTTTCCCAGCAACCAATCCTTTTGAATTGCATATAGATCTGAAAAGATTTGATAGGTATAAGAAATATGGTAATAGCTCTAACTGTACTCTGACAGACTAAGTGGATCTTTTGGGGCATATTGGATACACCTATCCAATGCTTTCAGATCTAATGAAAAAAAACGATATGGGCTAGGGTTTCAATTAGAATGAATCATAGGACCCTAGGAATTTCAGCAGCTGTTGCTGAGGTCATATGGGTCAATGTATGGGGTACACCGAGGGATCAAAGGGCCAGGGCTCAACTCACCTGGCGTGGGGTGTGAGGCTCCTGGTAGCTGGGGAGGATCTTGAGCACCACGCTGCCGCTGGCCTCCTTTAGCATCTGCTGGAGCACCTTGGGGTCATTGCCCACCTCTTTTGCATTCACCTCCTTGATAATGTCACCCACGTAGAGGAGGCCCTGCTGGTCGATCATCCCGCCATGAAGGATGCGGGCGATCACCAGCTCTCCACTCTCCACCCGAAATGTCACACCCTACAAAGACAAAGATGTAGCCCTTTATTTTACCATTGGTTTTTATCTACCTGAGCCGAGTCAAAGAAGAGGAAAACATCCAGGACCATGACTAGAAGTACTAACAAAGGTTTAACAAGGACCACCATTTTGTTTTTCAGTTTCATAAAGAACCACACCACAACTCAACACACAGTTGCACATGTAAACCACTGTAAAGCCATTTCAAAATGGCTGCCATGGTGTCCAGCATTTCTTGTCCATCCTTGAGTCTTACCAGGTGCTCTCCAGACACCTTGCGGATGCCCACCATCCTGACTGCATCTGGGGGCACAGGCTGGTTGTTGAAGGCAGCGTCCATGAAGGAACAGGGGCTGGGAGGAGGAGTCTCAAAGGTCTTGGAGGCCACCGAATCATGGGTTTCCATGAGAGACTGTGGACCAATAGGGACAGAGGATCAAGATGTGGATGATTGCATGGCACATACTGTACGATAGAATTGTTCGAGTAAGACAGTAATATTCACAACTGATCTTAAGAAGACTGCATTGGATACATTAAGCAAATTAGCATGGCACCCATGGTAGCAACACCAGTTAGAACAGTTTCCCTTCAATAAGGGATTTCTTTGAGAATGGAGTAGAAGTCGCAGAGTTGGAGTGCTGATCTAGGATCAGTTTAGCCTTTTAGATCATGATGAATAAGATTGCATGGACAGATTGCGTGATCCTAGATCAGCTATGATATCGAGCATAAACAAAACCGTCGAGCGTGCAGACCTGGAAGTGTGGCTCCTTCAGTATGCACGCCAGTTCGTCTGCGGCCTTGCTCCTGTGCGTGAGGGGAGTGAGCTCCTTCAGGATGTCCTGCACCAGCTCCATGTTGTTGTCACTCACCGCCTCCAGCCTGGACTCCTCCAGGTTCTCATGGGCCTGCGGGTAGCAGGGAGACGGGAACTGAAGGTCAAAAAGTTATTGTTAATAACTAGCCATCTTTGTTGGTCATTTTAGCCCATTGCAGTAATTATTTATACGTACTATTTAGCAGACACGTTTATCCAAAGCAACTTTCAGTGCAGTGAGTACATACATTTTAGTATTCAAACCCAGGACCCTGGCATTCCTAGCGCCATGCTCCTACCAACTGAGCCACACAGGACCAATAGTACCAAATTAGAGCAAATATATGGCAAATCCCGCAAGGCACTTAGGCCGAACAAAGAGTCACAGAGTATTTACTATGAACTCAGTTACTTTCTAGCAATAAAGTCACTGTCCTGTAAAACCACAGAAAACATCTAAAGAAACACAGTGCAACTCCCATGCAGCAACAAACACACTTTGAGTCACGACTTCACTGAAAAATATGTCTGCCCTAAAACAATCAGATACACTATGTGTTTTCTCCCTGTGCTATGGAGCATCAATATTTTAGTTTATATGAATATTTCACTTTGTCTTTTGCACTGAGGGCACTGGTCCTACTTTACTGAACATGTCCTCACCTTTATAACACGACTGGCCTCTGGCCCACCAACCATGTGGGACTTATGAACTAAATCATAATGTGCTCGCTCCTGCCCCTCAATCTCCAAGTGTTTATTTCCCATTAACAGAAAACCCTCTAATTAATTTAGAAGTTTGAAATGCTGCATAGTGCTTAATTAAATGGTTCCACTTTATATCAACTTATGCTGGCTTCAACCTTTATACGGTAGATACAGTGTAATTACAATGTTGAGGCAGTGGTACAGTGCTGAGGCAGTGTTACAGTGTTGAGGCAGTGTTACAGTGTTGAGGCAGTGTTACAGCGCTGAGGCAGTGTTACAGTGTTGAGGCAGTGTTACAGTGTTGAGGCAGTGGTACAGTGCTGAGGCAGTGTTGAGGCAGTGTTACAGTGCTGAGGCAGTGTTGAGGCAGTGTTACAGTGTTGAGGCAGTGTTACAGTGCTGAGGCAGTGTTGAGGCAGTGTTACAGTGTTGAGGCAGTGTTACAGTGCTGAGGCAGTGTTGAGGCAGTGTTACAGTGTTGAGGCAGTGTTACAGTGCTGAGGCAGTGTTGAGGCAGTGTTACAGTGTTGAGGCAGTGTTACAGTTTTGAGGCAGTGTTACAGTGTTGAGGCAGTATTACAGTGTTGAGGCAGTGTTACAGTGTTGAGGCAGTGTTACAGTGTTGAGGCAGTGTTGAGGCAGTGTTACAGTGCTGAGGCAGTGTTACAATGTTGAGGCAGTGTTACAGTGCTGAGGCAGTGTTACAGTGTTGAGGCAGTGTTACAGTTCTGAGGCAGTGTTACAGTTCTGAGGCAGTGTTACAGTGTTGAGGCAGTGTTACAGCGCTGAGGCAGTGTTACAGCGTTGAGGCAGTGTTACAGTGTTACAGTGTTGAGGCAGTGTTACAGTGTTGAGGCAGTGTTACAGTGTTGAGGCAGTGTTACAGTGCTGAGGCAGTGTTACAGTGCTGAGGCAGTGTTACAGTGCTGAGGCAGTGTTACAGTGTTGAGGCAGTGTTACAGTGTTGAGGCAGTGTTACAGTGCTGAGGCAGTGTTACAGTGTTGAGGCAGTGTTACAGTGCTGAGGCAGTTTACAGTGCTGAGGCAGTGTTACAGTGTTGAGGCAAGTACAGCGTAACTACAATGCTGACCCAAATTAGCACAAGAGAAATGAATAAGAACACTGAGAAAACAACTCAAATAAGGATATCAATACATAGCAGTTAATCTGCTGCTGCACAGCCTATAAAAATAGATCAGATATCATTTAACATTCCACCGCCCTGCTACGTTACTCCCAAACAGACACAAATAGCCATGTTGTTTTATGGGTAGATTTACAGAGACAGTCAATCCCACAGAGACATGCTCCCATGGGCCTGTTGTCTGGTCTGGCAGCTATGGCTGTTTGTTTACGTGACGGAAGGGAACGCGCCCCTGCTGTTGAACAGGATATGAGTACACACAAACACTTGCTCGGACGCAGAAACACACACAGGCTGACAGACGGACGGATGGACGAAACGGACTGACGGACGGACGGACAGACAGACAGACAGAAAAACAGACACACGCTCAAAGAGACACATACACACCCACACACCCACACACACACACACACACACACACACACACACACACACACACACACACACACACACACACACACACACACACACACACACACACACACACACACACACACACACACACACTGTGTAGGACTCTTCTGCAGGAAGACTGGGTTTACTCAATGTGCTTTGGCAAGGGTCTGGCAACCTTGTGGAGCAAGCTGTCAGAAAGTGGTCCTTGGACAGCAGAACAACACAAATACTGCTGCTTAGATCAGGGGGTTGGGAGACAGACAGCCAGAAGGTTCAGCCCTCTTGGAATAGCTACCTTTAGTCTCTGCTGTTGTTGTCTGGCTTTATAAGCTCCTTCACAGGCACATTGAAAATATGCGAGGCTGAGGAATCCAAATAGAGCGAAAGGACTGCGTGTGCATATTAAGTCTTTGTCCCGTTTAAAATCAATTCTGTAGACCACCTAAATTGACAAGAATACTGTAGCTACCTTTAGTCTCTGTTGTTGTTGTCTGGCTTTGTAAGCTACTTGATATGCACATTTGAATTATTATATGGCAGCATTGACAAAACAAACACGGAGAGGATTGTACTGTATGCACACACTCTTCCAAAATGGTTCTTCGATTGTCCCCATAGGATAATCCTTTTTGGTTCCAGGTAGAACCCCTTTGGTTTCCATGTACAGCCCTCTGTGGAAACGGTTCTACATTGGAACCGAACCAAAAGTGTTCTACCTTGAACCAAAAAGGGTTCTTCAAACGATGCTCCTATGCTATGGGGACAGCTGCGGAACCTTAGTGTAGCATACCAGGTCTGTGTCGTCTCGTTCAAAAGACATAGGCCACCTCAAGACGTGAGTGAGAGCGAGAGCAATTGCGCGCTTGTGATCTGATGCGCTATTTCAATGCTTCAATAGTTCTGATGACTCCAACATAAGGAGCCAAGCAGTAGCTGCCATGTTGATAATTGATCGTGATGCACTGTTGCTTTGTGAATGGATTTTGGCATAGCTACTCCATATACTCTATACCATGAAGAATAATACAATAGACCTGCTTGGAGGTCAATGGCAAGCAACAGTACACTCTGTTCAAAAAGCCTGTTTCAAGTCCTTGAACATAGGACAGTGTTCGTACAGCTTGCATCTGTGAATGAATCCTTTAGGAGCTTCCCATATATAGATAGACAAAAGGGACACACACACACAGATAATAAATCTCTCCCAGAAAATAAATAAATCAGCCTTGAGAGAAGCGGTGGAGAGCAGAGAGAGAGCGAGAGAGAGATGCAGCTGAATGCATTTGATGCAGTGCTCCCCAAAGAGCTCTAATCTCCTTCTCGCTTCCAGAAAACCCTGTCTGTCTGAATGCTCTGAATCGGAGAGAGAGAGAGAAAGACCACACAGCATTAGTGAGCCTGCGAGTCTGTTCTTTCTTTGAAAGCATGGCAAAGAACAGAGTATCCCCCAGGATTGTAAAATCTCAGAGCTTCTGACAGTTCCTAGGCCTCAACTGCATTAGAATAGATAGCGCAACAATCACGACTATATTGTAATTGTAATAATTACAATGTTAATGTCAATGTTGATTTGTTCATTTCCTTCTCAAGGTTCTAAACTTAAATTGAGGTTTTATTATTTTGTTTATCGATTGTGGACTTTTCATTCTAGTAGCTTTTGGAAAATTCTTTTTTTTTAAGGGCGCTGAATTTGGAATCATGCTCCTTTCTTTTCGGGAAAAGGTTTAAAATCGGGGATAAAAAAAAGACCGAACCCGGAGCTCAGTGGGGCGCTGCTCTCAATAGCCAGTCTGCTACTCCAAACTCCCTTTATCCCTCCCCTCCTCCTTCCCTCCAGCCTCAGTCTCTTCAAAAGTTGAAAACCTCAAAGTGTAAAACGAAGAACATGCATCCATTATATGTTGGAAAACTAGTAGCAGTCGTCATTAAAAAGAAAAGTCGATAAGGCAAGTTTTTGTTTTGGTATCTCTTCTCTCACAAGAAAGTAGCTTCTTTGTGCTTTTTGGTGAACTTTGTGCCTCATAAGGTTGTGACTTTGTGTCTCAGACAGAAAGTTGATAACGTCCTTGAATCAAAACACCCATGACAATGCAGGTGTCTTTTGTTCTTGGCTAAATGTTTTTCTACTTGTTAAATAGTCATTTCACAGACATTTGAGTCCAGTGCAGACAGTTTCTGACAAGAATAGACTGATAAGTTGACTAAACAAACGATTCATGAATTGCAATTCCATCTATGTAAAGCAAAGAATATGAAGACAACTAGAACTCAACAAGAAAGCTATAACCTCATACCGACAAGCCCAACAGATCCATAGACAAGTAGGTATACTGTAGGTAAAGGTATATTCTCACCACAGGGCTCTCCATGATGCCCTTCAGGAAGATGAGGTCCAGGTCATTGGCCATGGTGGAGCTGGTGCTGTCACTCAAAGTGTCTAGAACCTGCTGCATAGCTGGAGACAGACACAGGAGAGAAGAGGACAGTTAGGACTACAGGTTACTCACCGTTCCACTTCCCCCCCCCCCCCCCCCCCTGTGCAGTGAAAATCATTTGACAAAAATGAATATTTAAGTAAGCTCTTTGCAGCAACTTTTTTGAGTGCGGAGCTACTATATCGTTTGTATATCTATACTCGCTGGTTGTATACACATACTAACCCTTTGGGAGAGTGCAGTGGTTTTCATTTGATTAGTCACCATTGATCAGCTCGTAAGGAAAACAAACACATAAAGAGAGAGAGAGTGTGAGAGAATAGAGATGTTCACCGGAAGCATGAGCAAAAGAACCTAGAGAAAAAGTAGTCTAGAGGAAAGCAATACAGAGAGAGATGAAATGCCTCACATCCTTTCCAAAGCAATCTCACCACTGTCAGTGAATTCCCTGTCAATTTTCTTTCTGACAGTGGAGACAGCATCTCACCTCCCCTTCGTCTCTCTCTCTACCTCTTATCTCTCTGGGGTAGAGTCACAGGGGGGGGGGGGGGCAGCAGGAACTGTACGATCTGAGGAAGTCACATCAACAACCCTTCAAAGCAACTCCACTAGTATAACTAGGAAGGTTGGCAGTACAGTTTGTCCACTGATTTTATATAACAAAGGGGACACAGAGCAGTTGACGGACTGCCACTAACCGACTGACAGACTGATGGAGACAGTGGCATTTCTTCTCAGAACACTATCCTTCCCTCATTGTGTTGGATAGCTTATTGTTCATCTCACCGTCTCAACCTATCGCAATGCATCAAACTTGTAAATTGTCAGAGAAGTGCACTAGAGCATGGGTTCTCCAAGTCGTAATGCATATATATATATACTTTTATATTGCCGTGGACTACCCCTGCAGTACCTCCATGGACTAGGGGTCCAAGGCAGGGTAGCCTAGTGGTTAGAGCGTTGGACTAGTAACATGGAAGGTTGCAAGTTCAAACCCCCCAGCTGACAAGGTACAAATCTGTCGTTCTGCCCCTGAACAGGCAGTTAACCCACTGTTCCTAGGCCGTCATTGAAAATAAGAATTTGTTCTTAACTGACTTGCCTAGTTAAATAAAGGTCAAATAAAAGGCCATATCCCAAAATTGATATACTGTATGCACTACATTTTTTTTAAACTGAATATTACTAACAAAAACAGATGAAACATACATATCTGTGAAATAAGTTTAAAGGGTGTAATACAATAACACAATCATTCATCTACAATGTAGGTTCTTAACCAAGGGCAACATGGGCCTGGGAGGCTCACAGGGATATTGGTTTCCACTGCAGTACTCCAACAATTATAAAATGTTTAAACTCAATAGTTATTGTACTCCCAAACATAAAAGCACTGCAATTTAAACTTTAAAACTACAAAGTTTTCTCTGCCTCAAGGCAAAATATGTAGAATTGCAGGATATTAGCTTTAGAGCTGCAACAACAAAACATCTCTCTGCCCCATGACAAAATGTGCAAAATTACAGGAAATTAGCTTGAAAACCACAACATTTCCTCTCCGATGCCAAGAGACGGGCCTTATAAATGTTCTTCCCCAGGGCCTGAGACTTGGTTCGTCCTGCCATTCACTACCAAAGGCATATTGAAACTCCTTGTTTGCTATTTCTGGAATGTGATACAAAACAAGGCAGCAGTGCGCTTCAGGACAATGTGGACGCCTCCGTGCGGTCAGATAGGCTGTTTGGAGTATTTATCCAACTGGATAAACAATATATATACAATAATAATAATTATGCCCCCCCACTTCTAAAACCAAAGTAGCGCCCCTGACTCGAGTTGTGTTCTGATTATGAGGGGGTCCCTGATAAATTTGCTATCATAAAACGGGTCCCCGACCCCAAAAGGTTTGAGAACCCCTGCACTAGAGTTCCTTTTCCCCATGTCATCACTTGCTAACGAGGCATCATTCCCTAACGAGGGCGTGATATGTAACTCAGAGATGATCTGTGCAATTAGAGTGCAGTTCATCAATTTAATCAGCTCCATTAGGAGTGACTGTACGGCAAATTTGGAGACACAACGACCCTGCATCATTTACTGCCTCCCACTATAATATTGTTTTCTCATAACCATAGATCAAGGGTATGATTACCCTACCCTACCCTACCCTACCCTACCCTACCCTACCCTACCCTACCCTACCCTACCCTACCAGAGACCATTAAAAAAACCTATAAAACAGATCCAAACCATAAAGTCCAGTTTTCAGCTCATGTTTCACCTGATTTAGTTAACAAAAGTCGCATCTGGTCCAGGTAATTCCAGGTAATTCCAGGTAATTCATGAAATAGCACAAGTGTGGGGGTGGGCCTTCCTCATCTGTTCTCTATTGCTCCTCTATTGCTCCTCTAGCACAGGGGGAGGCTGGCGTTTTTTGATCCTAACATGGACGACAATACTGAATATCTAAGGTGGACAACAATATGCATGGTGAACAATAAGATTTGGAGGACAAGATGCATGATGATGTATGACGACCATAACATAACTTTCTTTTGAAACATATCCAAACGGAATTCTAAAAAAGAAGAAGAAAGCTGGACACTATGAAGTATGTAAAGGATGTTAAGTATGTAAAGGATGTTAAGTATGTAAAGGATGTTAAGTAGTCTCTTAACGAACCCATGTATTGATGTGAAAACAGATTTGTATTCATATGAATGAATCTATCATATTTGTTCAAATAAAAATAAAAAATATTTTTTAAATAAAATATTATTTTGAACAAAAAAGAAAGAGAACATGTGACCCTCTAATAGTGGCTGGGAGAAACTTCTACGAATTCCACTCCATAACACTATAGCTCTGGTGGCACAGACGGGTAAGTAGTTCTGTACTCACATCACCATAGAGACAGATCACAAACACAGCAAAGGCTATAAGGAACTCTGAGGTCAGGCATGCATTGCACATCAGACACAGCCTTGACTTGTGTCAAAATAAATGGAAGTCACATACTCTAGTCCACATGAGTATTTCCTATTTTAAGAGAAACACACTACGAATCTATGAGGAATCACACACAAACGAAACACACAAACGCTATGTTACCACAAAAATCTCTGATGGTCGTAATGATACTGTTCATTTTCAAGAGGATACTGACGAATGGTTTGTTTTGCGCTCCCTGTCATTTTTTACATCTGTCCTATCATTGCAGACCTCTCCCCAATAATAGAGACATTACTGTAGTTATACTCATCCTAGGCAACTTCTGCAGTTTCAACACATCCGCCCCCAGCTGTCAATAGCAAAACATAAAGATGCAGCCCTGGTCTTGGTTTGGCTTCCATCGGGACAGGAAGGAAGAACGGAAGGAAGAAATGCCTCCCTAAACAAATAATTAGATGTAGAGTGCAGTGGTAAAACCTTGTTATCCCTCCCCTCCTCCCCTTGTCCTCTCTTCTCCTCTTCCCCCTCTTCCCCTGGAGAAGAGGTTGCAGATCAAAATCTGGAGCGGTTGCAGAGAACAGATCAAAATGCCGACCAAGCTTTTTCAGGCCCTGCATAATTCTCTTTAATCACCAACACTCACCACAGTGTGCCACAGGGTTTGTTTACTTCAGTGTACAGGGCCCTTCTTTGCGTCTCTCTCTGTTTCATTTCTCTCTCTCTCCCTCTCTCCCTCTCTCTCTCTCTCTCTCTCTCTCTCTCTCTCTCTCTCTCTCTCTCTCTCTCTCTCTCTCTCTCTCTCTCTCTCTCTCTCTCTCTCTCTCTCTCTCTCTCTCTCTCTCTCTCTCTCTCTCTCTCTCTCTCTCTCTCTCTCTCTCTCTCTCTCTCTCTCTCTCTCTCTCTCTCTCTCTCTCTCTCTCTCTCTCTCTCTCTCTGTCTCTGTGGATTTATTGGCATGGGAAACATATGTTTACATTGCCAAAGCAAGTTAAATAGATAATAAAAAAAAGTGAAATAAACAATAGAAAATGTACAGTAAATATTACACTCACAAAAGTTCCAAAAGAAGAAAGACATTACAAATGTCATATTATGTTAATATACAGTGTTGTAATGATGTGCAAATAGTTAAAGTAATAAAAGGAGAAAAACATTAACATAAATATAGGTTGAATTTATACTTTGTACTCTCTGTTTCAGGCCAAATAGCATTCTAGTGTACTCTGTTTTTTAGTAAATTCTTTCCAATGTGTCAAGTAATTAACTTATTGTTTTCTCATGATTTGGTTGGGTCTAATTGTGTTGCTGTCCTGGGGCTCTGTGGGGTCTGTTTGTGTTTGTGAACAGAGCCCCAGGATCATCTTGCTTAGGGGGCTCTTCTCCAGGTTCATTTCCCTTTAGGTGATGGCTTTGCTATGGAGAGATTTACTGAGATTTACTGTCAGGGCCCAGGTCTGACATAATCTGTGCAGAAGATCTCCGTGATGCTCCTTGGTTGCAGAGAGAAGCATCAGATCTTCAGCAAACAGTAGATATTTAACTTCAGATTCTAGTAGGGTGAGGCCGGGTGCTGGAGACCGTTCTAGTGCCCTCGCCAATTTGTTGATATATAAGCTGCATCCCTGTCTCATCCCCGGCCCTGTGGAAAGAAATGCGTGTGTTTTTTTGCAAATTTTAACCGCACACTTGTTGTTTGTGTACATGGATTTTATAATGTCATATAGTTTTACCCCAACAAAACTTTCCATCAATTTCTATAGCAGGCCCTAATGCCAAATTGAGTGGAAACCTTTTTGGAAATCAACAAAGCATGAGAAGACTTTGCCCTTGTTTTGGTTTGTTTGTTTGTCAATTAAGGTCTGCAGGGTGAATATGTGGTCTGTCGTACGGTAATTTGCTAAAAAGACCATTTTACATTTGCTCAGTACATTGTTTTCGCTGAGGAAATGTACAAGTCTGCTGTTAATGATGAAGCAGTTCTCTCTTGACGCATATCCCACAGTAGTTATTGGGGTCAAATTTGTCTCCACTTTTGTGGATTGGGGTGATCAGTCCTTGGTTCCAAATATTGGGGAATTTGCCAGAGCTGAGGATGATGTTAAAGAGTTTAGCCAATTGGAATTTGTGGTATAATTTCATTTAAGATACCATCAACCCCACAGGCCTTTTGTGGGTTGGAGGGTTTGTATTTTGTCCTGTAGTTCATTCAATGTAATTGGAGAATCCATCGGAGAATCTAGTGAGTCTCCCTCCCTCCCTCCCTCCCCTCACATTTACTCCTGTTCTTATTCCCATCATTCCGACAATGCTGACATAATGTAGGCATCACAGTAGGCTCTTTACGTGGCTTGAATAAGATATAAAGGAGAGCTAAATAACAGAGGAGGGTAAATAAGTAGCCTAGCCATGCTTTTGGAATAGGTTTGCCATCTAGGCAGATTACGAGCGAAGTTGTGAAAGCGACAAGAGAATAATGGCCCTATTCAACAGCGGTTGGTTGCTGCTGCCATTGTTGTATTATTCAGAAGGATTATCACAAATCCAACATGGCCTCCTTCTTGTGTCGCAATGCCTTGCTGCTCTGTGTCAGTTGCCAGATTGGGTTGCCTCGCTCACTTTCCCCGACCTACACTACAATAAAAGAGTTGTAGAATTAAGAGTAAGAAGAGTACAGGTCAGAAGTTCACCAACATAGGTAGGTTTAGATGTCAGTATTAGTTCAGGTGATCCCTTTCCCATAGTGTATGCGGAATCTGTGTAATGCATTTCTATTGTGTTTCAAATTCAAATACAGTGTCATCTTTACTTATTAAATTAGTAGGGGAACGATTACTGTGAAATTCTCCCCTATGAACTGTGTCCAGCTACCATTGCCAGGATTGAATAGTTTCAACCACGCTAAAGAAGTACTCATCTATCTCTATCCCACAATGGATGTACACAGTAAAACCAGTAAAAACGCAAGCATTTATACAGTAATCAACTAATCAACTATCGTTGAATTACAGTTTGAAGACAGACTCAGCGATATGACATAGACGCAGAAATGAAACAGTATCGTGGGTCAATTTCCGCAACAACTAAGAGCGTTGAAGTGCGAGGCTCAACAACAGGTTTCCAGATGGAACCACGTGGAACCCTTTCCACAGAGGGTACTGAATAGAACCCAAAAGGGTTCTTCCTGGAATCAAAAAGGGTTATCCTGTAGGGACAGCCAAAGAGCCCTTTTTTACAAGAGCAGGGGCACAACTTTCACTGGGGACGGGCTCCCCACATTCTGAAATTGCATTTTTGCCCCCCCCCCCCCAATTGTATCATTGGAATGTAATACAAAACGAGGCAACGGTGTGCTTTTGGACTATACGAACGCCTCTGAGTGTTGGGTAGGCTGTTTGGAGTGTTCCCCCCCCCCCCTTCCAAAACCAAAGTTGCACCCCTGTATAAGCGTGTAGAGCAGTCAGCAAGATTACCACATTCCACTGGCTTTATTAACAGCCTAAGATGGCAGACAGACAAAGGATTTGGTCACTAGCCCATCACAAAAGATAAAACTACATCAAAGAATGCTCCCTTCTTGTCCATATTCACCCAAAACAGCAGCATGAGGCCACAGGTGACCAGCCATTGATTGCTAAGCTTCAGTTGATGTCATGGGGAAGCCGCTAAGGTACCACAACGAAAACAATACAATCGGTTGTAATACCGGTTGTAATAACCTCTGTTTTGCTTTAGGGGAAAAGGTAGACATCTTTAAACTAGAAAAAAATAACAGGGAGAAAGGACTACCTTGAGTTACACAAACACTCATGCATTCTCATGCTATGCAGTTTAGCATTCCCATGGTAACAACAGCTGCAATTAAAGCACCAATGTTGCACATGAAAGTTCTTATTGTTTGTGTTTCAGCACCCTCTGCGGGGATTATTCTCAACCAGATGCATACGGTTTTCAGGGGAAATGGAAAGAGAGCCTGTGACGCAACTTACACTTTTGGACGTTACCAAGGCGACCCTCCATCTTAACTCCTCCTCCACATTTACTGGACTGGTTGAACAGTGCAGAAGAGAACCTCCGCAGAGAGTTTTTCCCTCTCGTCAGGACCCGAAAGAAAGAAATGCCGTTTTTACGCCTGCTACGTTAGGTTAGTGCTTCGGGAACACAGTGGGGAACATTAACCTCAGCAATAGAGGAGGCAACCGGTTGCTATGGCGCACTACGGCTCCAGTGAGGGAGGCAGGGGGTGTGGGTGTTTTTGTTGTGTAGTGAATCCACATAGGGAATACACTGGTCTGAGATCTGTCTGTCATTGTCGTGCCACACATACAGTACCAGTCAAAAGGTTGAACATACCTACTCATTCAAGGGTTTTTCTTTATTTTACTATTTTCTACATTGTAGGATAATAGTGAAGACATCAAAGCTATGAAATAACACATATGGAATCATGTAGTAACCCAAAAAATTGTTAAACAAATCTAAATATATTTTATATTTCAGATTCTTCAAAGTAGCCACCATTTGCCTAATTGACAGCTTTGCACACTCTTGGCATTCTCTCAACCAGCTTCATGAGGTAGTCACCTGGAATGCATTTAAAATGTTAAAAATTACTTTGGGGAATTTTGTTCCTTCTTAATGTGTTTGAGCAAATCAGTTGTGTTGTGACAAGGTAGGGCTGGTATACAGAAGTTAGCCCTTTTTGGTAAAAGACCAAGTCCATATTATGGCAAGAACAGCTCAAATAAGCAAAGAGAAATTACAATTAATCATTATTTTAAGACATGAAGGTCAGTCCTATGATGAAACAGGCTCTCATGAGGACCGCCACAGGAAAGGAAGACCAACAGTTACCTCTACTGCAGAGGATACGTTTATTAGAGTTATCAGCTTCAGAAATTACAGCCCAAATAAATGCTTCACAGAGTTCAAGTAACAGACACATCTCATTATCAACTGTTCAGAGGAGACTGCGTGAATCAGGCCTTCATGGTCAAATTGCTGCAAAGAAACAACTACTAAAGGACACCACTAAGAAGAAGAGACTTGCTTGGGCCAAGAAACAAGCAATGGACATTAGACCGGTGGAAATCTGTCCTTTGGTCCAAATTTAATATTTTGGTTCCAACCGGCGTGTCTTTGTGAGACGCAGAGTAGGTGAACAGATGATCTCTGCATGTGTGGTTCCCTCCGTGAAGCATGGAGGAGGAGGTGTGAGGGTGCTTTGCTGGTGACACTGTCAGTGATTTATTTATAATTAAAGGCACACTTAACAATGACTCAACACACCTCCAGGCTGTGTAAGGGCTATTTGACCAAGAAGGAGAGTGATGTGGTGCTGCATCAGATTACCTGTCCTCCACAATCACCAGACCTCAACCCAATTTGAGATGGTTTGAGATGAGTTGGACCGCAGAGTGAAGGAAAAGCAGCCAACAAGTGCTCAGCATATGTGGGAACTGTTGAAAAAGCATTCCAGGTGAAGCTGGTATGCCAAGAGTGTACAAAGCTGTCATCAAGGCAAAGGGTGGCTACTTTGAAGAATCTCAAATATTCAATATTATTTTTGGTTACTACATGATTCCAAACGTGTTATTTCATAGTTTTAATGTCTTCACTATTATTCTATAACGTAGAAAATAGTAAAAATAAAGATAAATTCTTGAATGAGTAGGTGTGTCCAAACTTTTGACTGGTACTGTATGTCAGAGGGGTTAGCTAAAGTACATACAGATATGGGGTCAGGTGATATGGCGATTGGGTCACAGAGGAGCAGACACTGGTTTTAGCAGATAGACAGTCATTTCCAAGTGCATGCACACACACACACATACAAATACACACGCCTCTATGGAGCGCCTGACAATAACAACAGGATGTACTGTGGATATTGGTTTTGTAGAGGTTTGAAGGATGTAGGAAATGCAGACTAATGATGTCTAGAGACAAAGCGTTTGAAGACAGCCAAAATGTCGGATTTGAATTTGCTAAAGGACTACTCGGTAATTTACACTGGCATGTCTCGAGGGTTTTAACAGGTAGTGTTTCAGTAAGCTATTTGGGTAGTTTCCCTGAAATCCTCTTTCGACATTGCTCCCTCTGAATGAATCAATGAGGTGTTTGATATGACTAAGTAATTGCTGTTCAATTTTTGGAAGTGAGTGCACTGCTGTGGAGCGATTTATAAATCAAATATGTTCCACGCTGACGATGACCGACAAAATCGCCTAGATCACCTATCAGGAGTAAGCCTTTGAAAACTTTACATTTGACAGAGATATGAAACTGTACTATGATAATATCCCCTGCTTTCTTACAGTTGTGTAATTAAACTAAGGCCTCAGGTAAAGATGAGTGTCGGTGGACAATATTCAGTAGACGTCTTGGAGTGGAGCTTATTCCTGAGTGGTCTGTCACTGTTCAACAACTTATGATGGAACACACCCTTTTAATCAATAGCTTGTCCTCCCTGCTGAAAACAACAGCATAGACCAGCATAGTTCCAGTTTAGATGGTTTAGGGCCAGCGGTGTCACACTCAATTTCCCCACGGGCCGAATTCACAATTCACAGAGGGCTGGAGGGCAACATTAAACATTTATTATATTTCCTTGCCGTAAAACAATGCTCAAAATTGTCCTCTAACTATCACTTTTTCCATTTTTGATGGTCCCTGACTGTCTAGCTCTCGTTTCCATGACTGTTAGCAAGCTGGACAGAGTGACGAGACTAAATGTAGGTTCATTATAATTTCTACACAGTTTCGATTTGGTTTAAGTCATTTCTACGTCAATTGAGATCTAGGCTACATCAAAAAGAATCCAAAATGCCATCCAACACAAGGTATTGCATTATAAATTGAGCCAGCCTAGAGTGTGAAAGAGTTCTAGCATGTAGATCTCAGAGTTGAAGTCAACATTCACACAGTGACACAGTAAGTTTACTGCTAAGACAATTGATTTGGACTGATGTTTGCGTAAAGAACGTGTGCATGCAGTGTGTGTGTGTGTGTGTGTATCTGCGTACATTTGTGTGTTCATGTGTGCATGCATGTGCCTGTGTCTAATGTACTTATGTATATATCTAATGTACCCCACTGTACAATATACAGTGGGGCAAAAAAGTATTTAGTCAGCCACCAATTGTGCAAGTTCTCCCACTTAAAAAGATGAGAGAGGCCTGTCATTTTCATCATAGGTACACTTCAACTATGACAGACAAAACGAGAAAAAAAATCCAGAAAATCACATTGTAGGATTTTTTATGAATTTATTTGCAAATTATGGTGGAAAATAAGTATTTGGTCAATAACAAAAGTTTATCTCAATACTTTGTTATATACCCTTTGTTGGCAATGACAGAGGTCAAATGTTTTCTGTAAGTCTTCACAGGGTTTTCACACACTGTTGCTGGTATTTTGGCCCATTCCTCCTTGCAGATCTCCTCTAGAGCAGTGACGTTTTGGGGCTGTTGCTGGGCAACACAGACTTTCAACTCCCTCCAAAGATGTTCTATGGGGTTGAGATCTGGAGACTGGCTAGGCCACTCCAGGAGACGAGTTGAGTTTTTACCAAAAAGTTATATTTTGGTTTCATCTGACCATATGACATTCACCGAATCTTCTTCTGGATCATCCAAATGCTCTCTAGCAAACTTCAGACGGGCCTGGACATGTACTGGCTTAAGCAGGGGGACACGTCTGGCACTGCAGGATTTGAGTCCCTGGTGGCGTAGTGTGTTACTGATGGTAGGCTTTTTACTTTAGTCCCAGCTCTCTGCAAGTCATTCACTAGGTCCCCCTGTGTGGTTCTGGGATTTTTGCTCACCGTTCTTGTGATCATTTTGACCCCACGGGGTGAGATCTTGCGTGGAGCCCCAGATCGAGGGAGATTATCAGTGGTCTTGTATGTCTTCCATTTCCTAATAATTGCTCCCACAGTTGATTTCTTCAAACCAAGCTGCTTACCTATTGCAGATTCAGTCTTCCCAGCCTGGTGCAGGTCTACAATTTTGTTACTGGTGTCCTTTGACAGCTCTTTGGTCTTGGCCATAGTGGAGTTTGGAGTGTGACTGTTTGAGGTTGTGGACAGGTGTCTTTTATACTGATAACAAGTTCAAACAGGTGCCATTAATACAGGTAACGAGTGGAGGACAGAGGAGCCTCTTACAGGTCTGTGAGAGCCAGAAATCTTGCTTGTTTGTAGGTGACCAAATACTTATTTTCTTAATTCATTAAAAATCCTACAATGTGATTTTCTGGATTTTTTTTCTGATTTTGTCTGTCATAGTTGAAGTGTACCTATGATGAAAATTACAGGCCTCTCATCTTTTTAAGTGTGAGAACTTGCACAATTGGTGGCTGACTAAATACTTTTTCGCCCCACTGTATGTGTGTAACACCTCCTGACAGTCAGATATTCCCAACCCCCCCCTTCCCTGTTGAGAACACAACAAACCCTCTGAAGGGCCTGCAGTATACCAGCCACTGAAATCACAACAACATCTCCATGGTGATGGTCATTGTGCCCTGTCTGCGTGCCTTAGAAGGGCTCAGACCTCATTACCAAGCTGAAGGTCATCAGTCCAGACAACAACCAGTGATATTTAGTGACATTTCACTCTTGCACCTCCCATTATATTGAATGGTAGTATGTCCAGAAAAAGATGACAGGGTTGAACAACAGCTCTATTATATGATGGCTGTCAGGAAGGTAACAGAAAAATGTGTAGCGTAGACACACTTTGTTTTTATAATGACAATTATAATCTATAATTGTGCAATAAGGCCCGAGGAATGTGCGGTATATGGCCAATATACCACGGCTAACGGCTGTTCTTATGACGCAACGCAGAGTGCCTGGACACAGCCCTTAGCAGTGGTATATTGGGCATATACCACCAACCATTGCTATTATAAACCAGTTACCAACATAATTAGAGAAGTAAAAATAAATGTTTTTTCAGACCTGTGGTACACGGTCTGATATACCACAGCTGTCAGCCAATCAGCATTCAGGGCTCGAACCGCCCAGTTTATAATAACATTTCAATAGCAACATGACACCATTGTGTCACCAAACCATCCATATTTGGGTCTTTGAAAATGGCTATATAAAACCCAGGTTTTATTGTTAGGATAACCAAACCACATAATCAAATCCGGATCACTCAGAAATAATACACTCAACAGTGCTGTCTATGGCTCCACACTTTTATTACTGACATTTGGGACATGTGATTGAGTATTCATCTGACAGGTCCTGGTCCAGAGAGGGCAGAGAGAGACGGATGTTATTTGAAGGTTGTGTCTCTGTCGGTGACACTCCCGAATGTGACCGCTCTGTGAAGCGCACAGTTGCATCTGAACAACAGCGAATACAAAAAGCACCAGGTAGGAGGGAGCTCCTCAATGAAGAACTAATGTGAAAGTACTGACAGACTGTCTTGCCTGTCACGTCAACTACTATTAGGAGATACAGTTGAAGTCGGAAGTTTACATACACCTTAGCCAAATACATTTAAACTCAGTTTTCACAATTCATGACATTTAATCCTGGTAAAAAATTCCCTGTCTTAGGTCAGTTAGGATCACCACTTCATTTTAAGAATGTGAAATGTCAGAATAATAGTAGAGAGAATGATTTATTTAAACTTTTATTTCATTCATCACATTCCCAGTGGCTCAAAAGTTTACATACACTCAATTAGTATTTGGTAGCATTGCCTTTAAATTGTTTAACTTGGGTCAAACATTTTGCGTAGCCTTCCACAAGCTTCCCACAATAAGTTGGGTGAATTTTGGTCTATTCCTCCTGACAGAGCTGGTGTAAACTGAGTCAGGTTTGTAGGCCTCCTTGCTCGCACACACTATTTCAGTTCTGCCTACAAATTCTCTATAGGATTGAGGTCAGGGCTTTGTGATAGCCACTCCAATACCTTGCCCTTTTAATCCTTAAGCCATTTTGCCACAACTGTGGAAGTATGCTTGGGGTCATTGTCCATTTGGAAGACCCATTTGCGACCAAGCTTTAACTTCCTGACTGATGTCTTGAGATGTTGCTTTAATATATCCACATCATTTTCCAGCCTCATGATACCATCTATTTTGTGAAGTGCACCAGTCCCTCCTGCAGCAAAGCACCCCCACAATATAATGCTGCCACCCCCACAACATGATGATGCCACCCCCGTGCTTCACGGTTGTGATGGTGTTCTTCGGCTTGCAAGCTTCGTCCTTTTTCCTCCAAACATAACGATGGTCATTATGAATGACCCCCCAGTCCAGCATATTTCCACATAACAGAGAGAAACACAGCTAAAAAGAAACAGAGAAGGATGGAGGGATAAAAAGAGGTATGAATGAACAAAAACAACAAACAACCAACCAAACGACCGACCCGTGACGCTATACAAACTAGTGCTGACAGGCAACTAAACATAGACAAGATCCCACAACTAACAATGGGGAAAATGGCTACCTAAAAATTATCCCCAATCAGAGACAATGATAAACAGCTGTCTCGGATTGGGAACCATATCAGGCCAACATAGACATACAAAAACCCTAGATGACAAAAACCCTAGACATACAACAACTAGAGTACCCACCCTAGTCACACCCTGACCTAACCAAAATATATAGAAAAACAGAGAATCTAAGGTTAGGGCGTGACAGTAGGCCTTGAAATACATCTACAGGTACACCTCCAATTGACTCAAATGATGTCAATTAGCCTATCAGAAGCTTCTAAAGCCATTACGTAATTTTCTGGAATTTTCCAAGCTGTTTAAAGGCACAGTCAACATAGTGTATGTAAACTTCTGACCCACTGGAATTGTGATACAGTGAATTATAAGTGAAATAATCTGTCTGTAAACAATTGTTGGAAAAATGACATGTGTCATGCACAAAGTAGATGTCCTAACCGACTTGCCAAAACTATAGTTTGTTAATAAGACATTTGTGGTGTGGTTGAAAAACGAGTTTAATGACTCCAACCTAAGTGTATGTAAACGTCCGACTTCTACATCTCGACCTCACTGTGTTGTACAGCAGTACGTACCTCAAGCGTCATCTTATTCACTCCTCCATCACCTCTCTCTCTCTCTTGTTGTTTATTTAATGTATAGTACAATTACTTATGATCGTCAACGCAACATTTTGTCTAACAAAGGCATATAATTCCAGTACGTCCTGTGAAAGCTTCAACGCATTCAGTTGTGCGACTGACCAGGTATCCAATTTCCTTTACGTTCCATTTCGACCACTATCCATTTGTACAGTGACACATTTCCTTGCAGTATAGCATGCAATAAATGCAACATGAATTAATACCATCAATTATGGATAGAATCTATAAGAGCACGTCCCCCACACACTGAGAGCACATACAGTATTATCAATGTACTATCATTCAGTTTACTTCTATGGGAGGCCGTCACTATCTATCTCCTGGTTATTGTAACGCACGGCCATTTACTGTTACGGGCAGCCATATTTGTCATGAAGAGTATAATGGTTATTATCATAGAAATAGAATGAAATAGATTGGTTCTATTTCTATGGCTATATGAGGGCTCTGCGTAAAGTAGTACATGTTTTCTCTCTACGCACTCTCTCATTTTCCTTCAGTCATAAGGGACATTGAATCTATACATACAATAGTTTAGCTAGTATGTCATAATTCCACTTGATCAATGGTCAAAGTAAAGGACAGGAACACCATACAACATGATAAGTAGAGTCCCATATGCTTGAGATTCCGCTGTTAGTTATTTCTGACATTGGATGAATACAGTTTCACACCTTAGCAATGAGTCTCGCACCTCCACACCCTATTGCCTTCGGTACTCATTTGTCTCGCTTGTATCTCCCAGATAGCTCATAATTCTCACAACCACACTACACTTCTATTTCTACACCAAAACATACAGGGAGTAAGTGGAACCCATCCAAACATAGATGAACCATAGAATCCAAACCCGCATCCCTTCACCATAGATGAACCATAGAATCCAAACCCGCATCCCTTCACCATAGATGAACCATAGAATCCAAACCCTCATCCTTTCTATGACCCCTATCAACAGAGTGCAAACCCTCATCCTTTCACCATAGATAAACCATTAAAACCCCAATCCTTTCACCATAGATAAACCATTAAAACCCCAATCCTTTCACCATAGATAAACCATTAAAACCCCAATCCTTTCACCATAGATAAACCATTAAAACCCCAATCCTTTCACCATAGATAAACCATTAAAACCCCAATCCTTTCACCATAGATAAACCATTAAAACCCTAATCCTTTCACCATAGATAAACCATTAAAACCCCAATCCTTTCACCATAGATAAACCATTAAAACCCTAATCCTTTCACCATAGATAAACTATTAAAACCCGAATCCTTTCACCTTAGATAAACCATTAAAACCCTAATACTTTCACCATAGATAAACCACTAAAACCCTCATCCTTTCTATGACCCCCATCACCATCATCAGCATCACCCCATCCGCCTGTCCTTACCTTTCCCACTGAGCTCCAGGCACTCCAGGGACAGGACAGAGTTCTCCAGGGAGAACCTTCAAAACAGGCTGCCAGCCGTGTGGTACACACACACCTCCATGACACACACACACACACACACACACCTAGCGACGACTTACACACTTACACCTGAGACAGCCTGAGAGAAGCTCCTCTCACCCTCTCTCCTCTCCTCCCCTCCTTCAGAGCGCCTCTCTCTCCTCTTCCTCCTCTTCCTCCTCCCCCTCTCAATACCTGCAGCTCCTGAGAGCTGCCAAGGATGACTGAGCCTCTCCCCCTGAATGGAAGCCTCTCAGAGCAGAGAGGAAGGGGGAGAGAGAGAAATAAAGGGGGAAAGAGGAGGGATAGAGTGATGCATCTCACGTAGGAGGTGCGATGCTTGGAAAGGAAGGGGGAGTCAAGGCACAATGATCTTCTACTAGCCACTACCGTGTGTGTGTGTGTGTGTGTGTGTGTGTGTGTGTGTGTGTGTGTGTGTGTGTGTGTGTGTGTGTGTGTGTGTGTGTGTGTGTGTGTGTGCGCGCGCGTGTGTTGGAAGGAAGGGAGGGAGGGAGGGAGGGAGGGAGGGAGGGAGGGAGGGAGGGAGGGAGGGAGGGAGGGAGGGAGGGAGGGAGGGAGGGAGGAGGGAGGGAGGGAGGGAGGGAGGGAGGGAGGGAGGGAGGGAGGGAGAATCTTCTGATTGGTGCTTATATCAAGAACGTCCTTCCTGTTTAGTGACATCATCATGGTTCACCACACATTGGCCGTGTCCTGATTCTCCACCCTACACTTGGACTCTTTCCCGTATGAATTTAACACTGATGAAAACTCCTTCCAACCAATCCTATACCTTTAAATTCATGACAGGAGTGTGCAAGTGCACGCTTCTGGGAAAGGGTGAAGAATCGAGATGTTGCAAAAATCCAAGTAATAAGAGAGACTGGGTAAGCTATGAAACTCAATAAAGTATTCCTCTGTGTTGTATTATGGCTGTAGCTAGCTATTAGCATTATGCTCACGAAGCAGTGCACATAAAAACATTCGGCTTCATTGACCGAGTGCATGAACCACCTCCTCGCTTCAAATCCAAATGTAATTGTAACCGGCTGCATATCAGCGCCAAACAATAGCCATACTATAAAATGCTAACTTTTTTGATAACTGGGAGACAAGAAATTGTTCCGAGGCACAATTTATTCTTGGTTACAGAAAACGTCCATCAGGGAGATCTCCCCCTTGGCTAGTTTACAATCAGAGATTGACATGCGGGCCATTTCTAAATACAGATTTAATGCACATTCAATATCTCAGGGGTGTTGAACTGCCATAAATCTAAATTCCCCTCCTCACCTCGCCTGCTCAAACTCATGAGCTACATATACTTCACATCAGATGCCATACAACTTTCGGTAATACATTGAGTCAGCCAGCCATTGGTGAAAACACTTCAAACGAGAGAATTTCCCCTCTCTTCCATCTCCCAATGGTGAGATAAACAAATTGTCTCTGTCTTTGTCATTGTGTATATGTCTGTCTTGTGTCCCTGTCCTTGTCAATGTCCTTCTCCCACTCCCTCTCTCTGTCCAATAGCAAACACAGAAATCAGCCCACAATCAGCGAATTGAAAGGATTTATTTGAAGAGAAATCAGCCCACCCAATCTCAAAACTCCCAAACCCCCATCTAACCCCAACACTAATACCCACTAGAGAAGCCACATGGGGGGGGGGATCCTTCCAGACAGCCGGACTGATAAGTCTGAGTTTGAGTCCGAATTCACTGCTTCATTAGGCACATCATTAAGTCACATTAGAGGAGTGGAGATAACTTGCAGGGCCCCACGTGATAAACTGTCCCTACCTGCTCTATCTCTCTCCATATCTCTCTCTCTCTATCTCTCTCCCTATCACTCTCCCTATCTCTCTCCCTATCTCTCTCCCTATCTCTCTCTCCCTATCTCTCTCTCCCTATCTCTCTCCCTATCTCTCTCCCTATCTCTCTCTCTCTATCTCTCTCCCACTTCACCGCTTTACCTCTTTTTATCCCTCCATCCTTCTCTGTTTCTTTTTAGCTGTGTTTCTCTCTGTTATGTGGAAATATGCTGGACTGGGGGGTCATTCATAATGACCATCGTTATGTTTGGAGGAAAAAGGACGAAGCTTGCAAGCCGAAGAACACCATCACAACCGTGAAGCACGGGGGTGGCATCATCATGTTGTGGGGGTGGCAGCATTATATTGTGGGGGTGCTTTGCTGCAGGAGGGACTGGTGCACTTCACAAAATAGGTGGCATCATGAGGTAGGAAAATGATGTGGATATATTGAAGCAACATCTCAAGACATCAGTCAGGAAGTTAAAGATTGGTCGCAAATGGGTCTTCCAAATGGACAATGACCCCAAGCATACTTCCAAAGTTGTGGCAAAATGGATTAAGGACAACAAAGTCAAGGTAGTGGAGTGGCCATCACAAAGCCCTGACCTCAATCCTATAGAACATTTGTGGGCAGAACTGAAAAAGATTGTGTGAGCAAGGAGGCCTACAAACCTGACTCAGTTACACCAGCTCTGTTAGGAAAAATGGGACAAATTTCACCAAACTTATTGTGGGAAGCTTGTGGAAGGCTACACAAAACATTTGACCCAAGTTAAACAATTTAAAGGCAATGCTACCAAATACTAATTGAGTGTATGTAAACTTCTGACCCACTGGGAATGTGATGAAAGAAATAAAAGTTTAAATAAATCATTCTCCCTACTATTATTCTGACATTTCACATTCTTAAAATAAAGTGGTGATCCTAAATGACCTAAGACGTGGAATTTTTTACTAGGATTAAATGTCATGAATTGTGAAAACAGAGTTTAAATGTATTTGGCTAAGGTGTATGTCAACTTCCGACTTCAACTGTACACACACACACAGACACACACGTTTCACCACTTTCTCACCATCTCTATCTCTTTCTATCGCTCCGTCACGCTGAGGCCAAGCCACTTACCAGAGTCCGAGCTGGATGATGCCACGGGCATTTTGGAAATCTGGTCTTCCCAAATCCTCTTCTTTGAATCTTGTTAGGTCAGCTGGAGAGAGAGAATGAGAGAGGTAGGGAGAAGAACATGGTAAACAAACATGAATTATTCATCAGTTATGAAAACGACCATCCTCAATCACCCAACTGGAGAAATGGACCAAGAGGAGGGAGGGACTATAGGAGAAGCAGACAAAAAGCAGTAGAGGGACACTGAGGGAGTTCTCCCTCATGTTATTTACGCCCACCCCAGTCCCAGTATAGTTCCCATGCCCACACATGCCCATTCCCCTGTTGTCAGTGTCTAATTATAGGTAACACCCACACTGTCCAACTCAGTTTCCACGAAGTCAACTATAGCTAGTTAAAGAGATTGGCTACAGTAAGCAGGATAACATGTTGTACTAGCTTGGAGAGGATCGTTAAGGCATCTGATTGAACCCATTGGCATTACGCTTAATGTCATCAGGAACTGACTGGAGAGGCTCAACAACTTCAGACATGTTCTAAATAAATGGTTTGCGGATGGATTTGTGAAGAAGAGTCCTAGAATTGTGTTACATTACAGCAGTGAGAAATCAAGGACAAATAGCAACGGATTGAAGAGTCGAGTGAGACATTAGTGTGTGAGAGAGCTAGAGAGAGAGAGAGAGAGAGAGAGAGAGAGAGAGAGAGAGAGAGAGAGAGAGAGTGAGTGAGAGAGAGAGAGAGAGAGGGAGGGAGAGAAGGAGAGAGAGAGAGAGAGGGAGAGAGAGAGAGAGAGAGAGAGAGAGAGAGAAAGAGAGAGAAATGAAACAGAGGTGGAAAAAGTGAAGTCGATGAGGGAGAACAGCATCCAATAATGCTAATGCCTGGTTGCCATGACAATATACAGCAGACTGTGGTCAGGGTGAAGGGGTGGTAGCCAAATTGGAGGGAAAGTCTATCATTCAACCGCCTCATCACATACACACACACACACACGCACACACACACACACACACACACACACACACACTTCCTACAGTATAAAGCACAAAGGCACAATCATCATCTAAAAAGTGTGTGTCTATGCAGATGAGTATATTACCACCACATCAACACTTAGACAGAAGCTCGAATTGTAGTTCCTGCTGTGCCATTGAAACACACTGAAACCCAGAGTGTGAAATATACTCTACCACTGCCCAGGGCTTTGTATAACTCTGATCTACGCAGATCAGGCTCTTAAAACATTCACACCAGTTCACCCCCCCCCCCCCCACCCCCCCAGCATATCCCTCCCTCCCCAGCCCTCCGGTGTTCACACTGGGAAATGACAGAGCACACAGGCAAGCACACACACGATAAAGCACACACAGACGCGCACACACACACATACAGTTGCTCTCTCACACATAGACGCACAACATACACGCACACACAAATGACAGAGCTTGTTAAAAGTATGCAGGCAGCTTGCAGGCAGCCTTGGCCATGCTTGAGCTGGGTTTACAGAGGGTGAAGAGAGAGAGAGAGGGGTCAGCATTTTCCTGCTTTATTTCGCCAGCTCTCTCCCTCTCTTTTTTTCCGGAGCGTTTCTTATACAGGGGCAAAATCAGCCCAATGACGCTGCACACCGAATGATATAATTTTCTTAGCCTATTATGAAAACGGATGAAATTGTAATCAAGCGATTAAGCCTTTATAAAGCACTTTCCAATCTAAATAATACGGGTATATAAATGTACAATAGTTGCATTACATTCTACAACAGAGATCAGGGCCTGTAGCTGTGCTCCTGCTAGGTCTTTCTTATTGTGGGGACTGCTTTGTCTTTAGGTGTGATCCAAAGTCCCATGTTCTCTGTCATACTGAGCCCAGGTTACATCGACACCACAGCTGCTATGACATCATGCTCGCAGCGCAGGCCTGCAATCATCATCTCTACACCCTGCCAACCAATTAAGAGAAGCGCAACGCTGAAGTGGAGAGAAACACTGACACTGGGCCAGGGCCACACAAACAGAGGGATGGACGACAACAGGATTAACACAATCTCAGAGAGAGGAGTGCGAAACACTGAGGGTAGCATTTCTATTTCTATACAGTCATTTACAGGTCTCTGATATATATTTGTGAAAGGTTTTCTGTTACATAAGCTAGGTGTCTTGGATCCACATTTTGGCCAGGAGCCAGCACCTACTTTCTTAATGTGTGGTCCTGGCACACAGGTGTTATATCTACCCCCAACAGGTAGGTTGCACCTTAAATCTGTGATGCCAACACGCACACACACAAACCCTTTTTTCTCACCCACACACACTGTTACTGACAGACACAGACTCTTTGACACACACACACTCTGACAGAAACAGACACATACAAACGCACACACACATACACCACAACCAAATCCTAATCCACGCGTGGCTCGCGTCACGCCTAAAAATAACCCTGCCTGCACTCCCACAGGTTCCTCTCCTCCTCTCGTTGCATCACAGGGGGAAAGCGCTCGTATCCAAGACAACCGCAAGGACCTCTTTTCTTTTTTCCACTGGTTTGCCATGGCAACAAGGAAAAATGCGTAAAATAATAATAAGGGGAGAGGGGATTGCAATTGTACTCAATTGGGGAATAATGAAATGCAAATGGTAGTAGTTTAATGTGTCTCTGCTATTGTATTGTAGTTTTTATTTTTTTATATCAAAACAATACTGAGAATAAATTGTAGAGGGTGAACAGCACCATTGAAATCCAGAGTATTGCCTTCAAAATGAATCCCAGTGGAATCGATCACAGCACAGTGAGATACACAAGCTGGATCACAAGGCTTAAACGGCAGTTTAAAAAGGCCAACTCAGAGGTCTATGATGAAAGCTCTCAATGAGAAATGTCTTTGTGAACTTGCTCTCTCACCCGAAAGACTGATTAACTTGATTTCAGATTTCAGATATGTATCATGTCTCACCACAGTGCTTGAATAAACTTCAGGAGTGTGTGTCTAATTGTACACTTTATATAGTTTATATTCAGGTCCACTGGTGCAATATTTGAGTGGCAAGCGTATGGTGTATTTGGTCTGGGGCCGGGGCGGTATTCATATAGTGTCTTAGAGTAAGAGTGCTGATCTACGATCAGTTTTGCCTATTAGATCATAATGAATGTAATTACATGGACAGGAGGGACCTGATCCCACTCTGACACCGGCCCTGATTTCTCCATGAAAAACTAAAGGTAGAGAATTACAGAACATTTATAAGGAGCTTTTAAATAACAGATTAAAGGTTTGACTTATTTACTTAAGAGCTGTGAAATCAGGTGTGACCTAAATTCCTCCTTAACAAACTCAAACTTCTGTGAATCTGTGTCACACAACGGGAGCCCGAAATAACTTGAATTCACTACATCAAAACAAAAGATTATTTTGTAGGGAGGAGAAAGAAACTAATTGAAATGCCATTTGAAGCTAGTACGTGCCACATGGTCAACTGAGATCTGAGATCTGCATGTTCAACACTGTTTTCATTCTCACCACCTCATGTATATTGATGCACACAAAGTGCTACTATAGTTAGCTACTTAAATGTCAACAGTGATAGCCCCAACTCAACTGGAAAATAACATTTTAGCCACACACACACACACACACACACACACACACACACAATAGCCTTAGCAGTGAAGCAGTTCCACTGCCAGTATTTCAGTCAAGGTCCCTGTTGCTGGTAATTCAGTCAAGGAAGTACTGATTGAATAAGTCTGAGTAATGACAGGCCTTGGTTCAACGTCACCAACATAGCTCTTGACTAAAGACTAAAGTTTCTGACCAAATGTTACAGATAGGATATGGTACAGTACGATATGGTACACTATACGATATATTTAAGCAATAAGGCACGAGGGGGTGTGGTATATGGCCAATGAACCACGGCTAAGGGCTGTTCTTAGACATGATACATTGCGGTATATTGGCCATATACCACATTGCGGTATATGTACCACATATACCACATTGCAGTATATTGGCCATATACCGTAGCCGTGGTACATTGGCCATATACCACAAACCTCCGGGTTGCCTTATTGCTATTATAAACTGGTGATCCACTAATTAGAGCAATAAAAATACATGTTTTTTTCATACCCGTGGTATTCGGTCTGATATACCACAGCTGTCAGCCAATCAGCATTCAGGGTTCTAGCCACCCAGTTTATAATACACGATATACAATACAGTATAATATGATCAGATACGATATGAGGTCTTCAAAGGCAAAGCTGTGATATGAAACTCTAGTCACAAAGTTTCTAAACCCTGAGGTGCAACATCGTTAGGCTTCCGGGAACACTTGCGAAACAGACCAAGCAAGCCAAGCCGGGATTTGGGGGTTTGAGAAATCAGTAACCACATTTCCATCCACAAATGTTATGCGAGTAAAGTCATACCATATAATAAAACATCCTGACAGCTGTGATGGAAACAGGAAGTCTAGGTACAATGTTATAAGAGCAGACAGATCATTTGTTCGTTCGACATGATGGGCTCTTTTTGCATCTTTAAAATGAAGTGTGCGAGAAATGGCAATGGACATGCCTTAACGCGCAAATGTTGATATAATAAACATCATATCAAAGTAAATTTAGAGTCACGCGGTGATATATTGTGTGTTCCTCCCACTATGATTTGGGAAAGCATGCAATTTATTAGGCTACAGATTAGATAAAGTATGATGGAACTTTCAAGGGGTGGTGAAAGTGCACGGTGATGAGCTTGATGCTCCGTTCCAATAAGAGGGTCTTATTATGGTGACATCGCTCTTATTCATAATAATCTCATCGTGTAGACTAGCCAACCTGCACAGCCAAACCGCACTGTATCTGTGAGCTGTTGGCTAGAGCACAGGTGCCAAAACCAGAGTAGGTACATTTACTATTTAACGCAACAGTTTTTGCGATGGAATTGAAAATGTGATGGAAACACATAAGAACGTTAGATTTTTATTCGGTACATGAAAACTTAACATGTTGTGTGCACTACCTCATCCTGCACTCATTTGTATCCGCAACAAGTCCCTTTGGTGGAAACACCACTGGTGGGAATATAGGCATATTTTCTTCATGGGGATTTTAGAATATTCGCTTTCAAATCTGTCGCTAATTGGATGGAAACAGGTGGTAAGAAAGGTCAAAAATCATTCCTTAGTTGTTAGTTTTCCCAAAATCCAAAGGCACAACTTACATCCGAGAAAAGTAATTAGTTGAACATGTTATTACTCCAGCTCATGAAAGTGACAAACTGACACGTTTTAATTTCCGTCAAAAACAACTTTATATCGAAGGAGTGCCTTTGATTTGACAACCTGCACACGCACAGTTTAGAGCGAGACAACATGTTTTTGCACATGAGTTTAGCTAGCCAACATCACCATGACATCACCTACAAGTGTGATCGGGGAATTCTATTGGAGAAGTAGCTTCTGCCTATCTTTATACTATACTGTCTTGGATCTAGTGGCCCTGAGTTTTTCCAGAGCACATGAGCTCACCTCAAGTAAAACTCCTGTCCCTATAGAGCCAATCCATACAAAAGAATGCAGTAGTCCAGCCCATTTTACAGTAGCTGTGTCACCATGGTTACGAACCCTAAATTCATCCAGACTGATCTGTTGTGGTAGTGACAGGGGTGGCATAAGCATAGTTTACACTGCAGGCCCTAATACTCAAATCAGTTGTTAAAATCCGTTTTGGAACTGACTGTCCAATCAGCAAGTTAAAAGTGACCAAATCGGATTACACTAGTTGTCATAGTAACGACTGGTGTGTGCGCTGTGGTGTAAACTGATTGGTGGTGGTGCTCGTGCTTTCTATAATTCCTTATGTAGCAAGCTAAAGTGACAACAGTGCCTGCCATGGACGTTTTCCAGTTGCTTTAAATGTGGGGCGAAGGACGGAGGGGTGCCACTGGAATAGATGCGTTACACCGTCGCCGGTTAGACCCACATAGCCTGGTTCCTCTCTAGGTTTCTTCCTAGGTTTTGGCCTTTCTAGGGAGTTTTTCCTAGCCACCGTGCTTCTACACCTGCATTGCTTGCTGTTTGGGGTTTTAGGCTGGGTTTCTGTACAGCACTTTGAGATATCAGCTGATGTACGAAGGGCTATATAAATAAATTGGATTTTGATTTGATTTGGTTAATCTCTATGCCGACTCACCGTGCCTACAATGGAGGCCCTACCAAATTTGGTGGATAAATGAAGAAGCAGAAAAAAACAGTCAGTGGGGAGGAAGTCATTGACTTTTATTGAAGCAGAGGTCCGTGGGGCGACGCACAATTGGCCTAGCGTCATCCGGGTTAGGGAGGGCTTGGTCGGTAGGGAAGTCCTTGTCTCATCGCGCACCAGCGACTCCTGTGGCGGGCCGGGAGCAGTGCGCGCTAGCCAAGGTTGCCAGGTGCACGGTGTAGCCTCCGACACATTGGTGCGGCTGGCTTCCGGGTTGGATGCGCGCTGTGTTAAGAAGCAGTACGGCTGGTTGGGTTGTGTATCGGACCTTCGTCTCTCCCGAGCCCGTACGGGAGTTGTAGCGATGAGACAAGATAGTAGCTACTACAACAATTGGATACCACGAAATTGGGGAGAAAAATGGGTAAAAATAAATAAATAAATTTGCATTATACAAATGATTTCTAAGTATGTTCCCGGCCCCCTGACCATCCGCTCAAGAAAACAAGTTGATGATCCCTGCAGTAGGGGGGGGATCTTGTTTCATGCATTTACTTTACGCCTGCTAACTTAGGTTACCACATCAAAACATTATAGTTGTGAGATTTGAGGCTGCCCTAGGCCCTGCTTAAATATTTTAGAGCTCCTTCCTTCCTTAACCACTGATCTGACACGGTTGGATTGGTGAATGAATAAACTGGTTACCTTGCAGTCATTGCCTCAAGGAAGAAGAGAAGTAAGGATAGAAGGAGGAAGTGAGGGAGGCTTAAGACTGTGGGAGAATCTCAATTAGATTTCCTCTATTCCTCAAGTCCTATCTTCTCCTCGCCTCCTTTTGAAAAAGGTCCAAGTTAATCAAGGTGAGGAGGAGAGGAAATGTGGAAACAAATGCGCTTGTATATGAAATGAGGCTACCCTACTGTAGTGTGTCATCGGGCAAATTATGTTTACAGATTTAGAACCCCAAAATACATCTGTAAAATGGTCAAATGAAATGTAGCTAGTTGTGCAAGACATTAATAAATGGATAAGTAGCATGTTGTTTTTAAATGTGTGCATGATTTTCTCATCCGATAAAACAACAGCTGTTTCAAAGGGGGTGTGGCGGATTTCAAAACTCTTCCACAGTAGGATACACCTGAACATCCTTCGCCGGGGGAGGCAATCCAGTAGAGGAGCAAACTCCTCAATTTGCCTCTTATTAATTAACGAATTGACACTCCTTCATATGGCGACTACTTATCGGTTTCCCGGTCACAGAGGAGAGGATGACAGAGGAGTCTAGGAGAGGACATACTTTTTTACTAATTGAGAATCACCCCAAATCTGCCAGTGTTTTCATGCTGTGTAAGGAAGTGCTTAGGTCACATTTCTGTGGAGCTCATTGATCGTGCAGCATCACACAGCTGTCAAACCCGCCAAAAATCATGTTGCAGCTGCAAGTTCTCAAAAGGGAGACTATTAAGAAGGATGAAGTTCCTTTAAGCTGAGCTAAAAGCACTCCAGAATAAGACCTATCACAGTTTTGATGTGTAACTCCGCCAGAGTGATTTGGAAAAACTGTATTAGAAGACTTGAATAACTGCTGAAGCTCATCTCAACCCAAACACCTAATATGATATGATCTATGATTTTAGACATAACCATCTCAATGTAAGTTTGAGTGTAAAGTAACAAAGGACACTATGATGGTTGAAAAGGACCTCTCTTCCTGCCAGCCGTGTCCTTAGTACTCATTCAGTAGACGAGACCAGGGTTTCCCAAACTCGGTCCTGGGGCCCCCCCTGGGTGCAGGTATGGTTTTTGCCCTAGCACTATACAGCTGATTCAAATAATCAAAAGCTTGATGATGAGTTGGTTATTTGAATCAGCTGTGTAGTGCTAGGGGGGGGGGGGGTAGGACAGAGTTTGGGAAACCCTGGGCTAGACTACACCCTCTCCCAATTACCTTGTTAGAGAATATGTCAAAAATGAATGTGTTTACATCATGGTCCCATCCACCAGGTATGATGTTCTGACTGAATGGTAAGGTTGAGTTTCCATGTTATTTCAACAAAACATATATTTGTGGAAAACTGATTGGAATTGCTAAAAGTCAAAAATGTAAAGGGAAAAAAATTCGCCAAACATTTGATCTAAATCCAATGACGGTGAAATGTTTTGTTGATTTCTCCTTAGTTGACAACTGAACCAACCTGATGTTGAACTGAAGTCTGTGCCAAGTACGGAATTGCAGGAAATAAACTCTAAAATGTATATGTTTTGCTCAACTGTCAAAAGGGGAGCCGCTAAAGTGTTTTGCTCGCAAACGCCCATCCCTGGGTTAAAGTGTTTGCTTGACAGTCGTGGACCCGAGTTCGAGTCCCGGTCGGGGCTACCCCTCATATTTGCTACAATGTCATTACCCAATAAGCTACTGTAGGCTATTACTCTCAGAACCAAATGACACATTATCATTTGTTTGTTTATTCATATATTCACATTAAAACTGAAAGAGAAATGTGGTGCGTAGGGAGTGACGTGAGCATGCACCAGGGAACAGGTGCACATGATGTCCGATCCGACTATCCGTAATGGCTACATAAGGTCTGGAATTCTGCTATTGTAAAACAGCCATTCTCTCCCAGTCACAAGTACATTTCCAAGAGTATGATTGATAATCCATCATTAACTTGTAAAGTCAGTGATAGTATTCTAATTCACAAGCGCAAAGGATGGAAGACCGGACACGGGTTAGACTACATTGTATCTCCTCACACAACTTGGCAGCTATTGAGTGCCGTACGTGGGATAAGAAAATAAATCAGAAATAGCTTGTGCTTTTGCTTAAATGCTTTTCTCTTAGACTATTCCTCACCATCTGTGGGCTTTGTATGCACACCAATACGCTCCTGCGTAATAACCGTAGCCTAAGCTAGAGGAGGTAAAGTGCCAGGAATATACTATCATGTGCACGATCAACATGATTGATATTGCGATGCCACCACTATCAATAATTCACAATGTCCAATCCATTCATTCGTAATATGATAGATTCTAGCGTAAAACAAACCACCTGGTGCTACGGGCGCATCACCGCGGAATCACAATCGATTCTAAATAGCCGGGACACAAAGAAAACGATAGCGACAAGAAATTATCTTCTATATCAATAACCATTCTTTCTGTTCAACAAATCACTACTTTAGGAGCTCATGTTAGGTTACCTTGCTTCTGTTGCTCCCACTGTCCAATTCGAGACGAGAGCAAAGACGGCGCGGCTGAAATGTCAAATCCCTGAGCACCGTTGCTGAAGATTAAAGGGAAAACGGTATGTGTGCCACAGTGCAGAACCCACCGAACCGCGGTTTGAATGCTTCTTCTCGTGCAGGTCTTGAGTCTAGATGACTTAAATATCTAAATATCACACGTGATAAGACAGTGCAATATACAATGTACCATAAACAAAGTAAGGAAATAGTACACTATACTGTGTCCAAAAGTTTCAAAATGATGAGTTTCATCTTCAGCATAGGATACTGTATTAAAATGCTGATACTTCAATACATCCCTACTCTTTTTGAGACCGTTGTGAGGAATTATGGTAAATGTGTAGGCTGGCCACGTCCTGCAGCAAGGTCAGTAGAATATGTGGTCTAATGCATAAATTACAAGTCCCAATGGCAAATAACGTAGAGAGCATTTTCCTTGTAATATACTGTCACCTAGTGGTATGAATATGTCATAAACAATGATATTACTCTTGTAACCATGTTTAATAATAAGCCTGAAGTGGTGGTTGGTCTAGGATCATTTCCAATCATGGCTTTTGGATATAAATATTGGTTTGCTTATTTGTTGAGTCACAGAAACTGAAAGGCTTTCAACAAAATTCACTGTGACAAGATGTATTATAACACATTTATTTATTATTCATTGTTGAATTTAATTACAAATTATGTCAACAACCAAAAATAGACAATTATGTGTTGTAATGAGAGAGTGAGAAAGAGAGACAGAGATGTTGAAAATAAATAGTGGGCCACACAGTCCAGTGAAGGTTGCCAGTTGAGCAGCCTATTTGAGTTGTTGTAAGGCCCACCATTTGAGTGGAACAGCATGCCAGTGGGACGGGACCCAGATTTATCCGCGATCACTGCCACCCGAACTGTTAGAAAAAGACACAGAAAGTCAGTAGCTGGCCTTCCAAACTCACTAAACTCCATATCTAGTGATCAAACTTAGATATTGCTATCCAGTGTGGGCACTACTTTTAGGAATCTCTGAGTGGACTGTCACATTCCTACTGCGGGTGTATGCATGGGTCATGTTGATATACTCAAGGTATGATGAGTCTGTTGTAACAAAGAGCAGACAGTCACTTTGAATCACCCTTTCCCTCAGTCTCTTCATCCTCTCACCGTTGTGTTAAATCGCCTTCCGACTCATCTCTGAGCAGCAACCACCCCAGAGCTGACTCAGGTGCAGATCTCTTTCCATACCTATTGGACACAGAGACCATCACATGCTGTATGTCACCAAGAGATGTACATTACTTGCTGGAGTGTGCTAACAGGGGTCTTTAAGATCATATTATGTCCCCTTGTCGCGATGAATAGCCTGGCCACCTGATCGTTGACAGACCCATGAATTGCAAGGCACTACCTCAATTAGTCTTTCTGGGTTCTGGAAGAGAAGATCCAAGGTCCTTCCCTTCAGAACTCCTTCTCCAATGCGTTTTAAGAAAGAGGCGAGAGGATGCCAGGAATCGGAGAAACATTTATTGAGAAAGAGCCAAAGTTTCAAGAAACTACGCAGACATTAATGGTGTGAATACCCTACTGCCGGGTTCCCCAATAGGCAGCCCGTGGGCCGGTGATTTTATTTGGCCCACAAGTTTTCTGAGCAAAAAATATATATAATTTTCATTGTTGGACATAAGACTGTAAAATCAACAGGAAGTCAGCTCAAAGTGATTTTAATTTAGGAAATACAGTACCAGTCTAAAGTTTGGACACACCTACTCATTCCAGGGTTTTCATTTGTTTTGCTATTTTCTATATTGTAGAATAATAGTGAAGACATCAAAACTATTAAATAATACATATGGAATCATGTAGTAACCAAAAAAGTGTTAAACAAATATATTTGAGATTTGAGATTCTTCAAAGTAGCCACCCTTTGCCTTGTTCAATACACACTTAACCAGCATGGCTACCACAGCATTCTGCAGCGGAACACCATCCCATCTGGTTTGTGCTTAGTGGGACTATCATTTGTTTTTTAACAGGACAAGGTCCCAAAACACACCTCCGGGATGTGTAAGGGCTATTTGACCAAGGAAAGTGATGGAGTGCTGCATCAGATGACCTGGCCTCCACAATCACCCAACCTCAACCCAATTGAGATGGTTTGGGATGAGATGGGCCGCAGAGTGAAGGAAAAGATGCTAACAAGTGCTCAACATATGTGGGAACTCCTTCAAGACTGTTGGAAAGGAAAAGCATTCCACATTAAGCTGGTTGAGAGAATGTCATCAAGGCAAAGGGTGGAAACTTTGAAGAATCTAAAATATATTTTGATTTGTTTAACACTTTTTTGGTTACTACATGATTCCATATGTGTTATTTCATCGTTTTAAAGTCTTCACTAATATTCTACAATGTAGAAAATAGTACAAATAAAGAAAAACCTCAATGAGTTGGTGTGTCCAAACTTTTGACTGGTACTGTGTGTTCCCAAGTATTCCCACGCATAAATAGAGAGGCATATGTTTTTGTCAAAAACCATATCTGTTTGGGATTCTCGCTGTTCATTTGCAGTGTGCTAATGGTTTAGAACGATGTTCTGGCTCCTCGACCATCCGCCCAAGGAAAAATAGGGCAACGGCTGAATGTAATGTGGACCCTTGCCCTAGTGTGTGTACTCACTACTCGCCTATACCCTTTTTATCTCCAGAGGCAAGAACACATATCTCAAGCAATTAGCTCTAAACAAGGAGAGATTTTAAAGTCCAATGCCCAATGCTCAGCAAGGCAAGCAATCCTCGGTTCCACAGAGAGTGACACAGCTTTTAAATCATCTTTAAATCACTGAAATCAATGCTTTGCCAATGAGGAGTGAATCTCCCTTTGTGTGAGAACAAGAGGGGCTGAACTGCATGGCACACAGCCCTTGTAGTGCATTGACAGCTCCAGCCCACTTAAAGACATGCTCCGATATTTTGGCGACTAAGAAAGTATTTTTTAAACCTCCCGCTTTGCGCTGAATGTGTCCATGTGTAGTTCTCACATGCATAATCTATGAGCAGAATTACTGTCTTACCTCAATTAGCCACGAAATCCCTAGTTAGAAAGCAACTGTTTTCTTGAAGCTGTGCTGTGCATTTTTCCCTAAATTTCCCACCACGTGTGCCTGCACCCTAGGAATTTGAGTTCTAGCCAATGAGCTTCAGCCCCTCACATTTGAGTGACAGCTAGCAAGATGCCGGCCCAGTGTTATCCAATGAGGTTGCAGGGCGCGCCCAAAGGCTCAGTGGACACAGCACACAGAGACAGAGACAGAGACAGAGAGAGAGGGAAATGTCGTAGTGCACATATCTGCACAAATTGTTTTATTTTATTTAACCTTTTTTTAATCAGGCAATTCAGTTAAGAGCACATTCTTACTTACAAAGACGGCCACCTTGTAAAGCCCCCCCCCCCCCCCCCCCCCCCCCCCGCCCCCACACACACAAAACACAGCGACAGGACATTAACTTAATGCCTAGAGCAAAACCAGGCTCCTTTCCTTTTCTGTCCATACCATCATTATTTGAAATAACTACACTCTGTTCTCTAAATACTAATCTCTCTGTCTGTGTAATGCTGCTGCATATATGTCTTGCCAAAACTGGAATGAAGTTATGTTATAACAGTGTTCAGAACAACTGCCTGTTTGGAGTGCCAAGAAAATATCATTATCCTCAGGATTAATTCAAATATCTCTTGTCCCCTCAGAACTTCTCCCGTGACCTTGGCTATAGTGGTAATTTGACCCTCTTAAGAACATCAGCAACATTTGATTGGAATTTAGGTATTGGGATTTTTTTGTTGCCTTTGTATTCAAATTGAGTGAAGGAATATGCTATCAGTTTATTGATTGTCAGTAAGAGGTTCCATTCCCATAGAACTGGTTTGAGAAATTGTCCCCCCCCCTGCAATAGGCTGAAACATTGCATTATCTCTGACTCTCGTGCCATATCTAAGACAAGGTGTTCCCCTGTTGATAACATGTTAGCCTACAGAGTGCTGAACTCACTCACCTCTGTCTAGTGATGAGGTTGATGCAGTGTCGCAGACACACAGACTCAATTGTACTGAGAGACAGGGGCAAATCCTGTTGTGCTTTCCTTTTGCCCCCAAGGCACAGAGACAGGACATGAACTTGGAGAGCCAAGAGAATATCATTATCCTCAGGATTAATTAAAATATCTCTTGCCCCCTCAGAGCTTCTTCTGTGACCTTGGCTATAGTGGTAATTTAACCCTCTTCAGAATATCAGCAACATTTTATTGTAATTTGGCAGATGGGATTTTTTTTTTTACCTTTGAAAACAAATTTAGTGAAGGAATATGCTGAGTCTATTGATTGTCAGTGGGAGGTTCCGTTCCCATAAAACTGGTTTGAGAAATTGTTCCCCCCCCAATAGGCTGAAACATTGCATTATCTCGGACTCTCGTGCCATATCTAAGACAAGGTTTTCCCGTGTTGATAAAATGCTAACCTACAGAGTGCTGAACTCACTCACCTCTGTCTATTGATGAGGTTGATGTAGTGTCGCAGCGCTGTGTTGTATCTGGCCCATTCCTCCGGAGGCGCGTTGTCGTCGGGGCTCACCGGCTTGGTAAAGTAGGCATCCGTGAAAGTGCCCAGACAAACCAGCATGCCCAGGACGAGGACGACAAGGATCAACCAGGGTCTCAGTGTGTTGGCCATCTGTAAATAAAGAATGTAGGCTAGCATTTCCCTGACGTCTGCTGGACTTAAAGAAAAGTTGAACAAAAGCTTGGCATTCTTGGCATCAGAATCTCAAAGTTATCAGTTTTAAGCAAAGCTTTTTGATGACTCAGATGAGTAAGTCTTCGTCTTTTTGAAAGGAGTCTGTATCAGAGACACATTTGCAGTTGCACTGTCTATGGTGCTGAAATGTGCGCCAAAGTTGCTTACGAAATAAACCAATTGGTCTTCAACCTATTGATTCTACAATACTATGGAACATTATATTGTGTTAAGTAATGATAATGAAAGAATTGCTTACTCTTGCTAATTGCTACTGCAATTGCGGTGCCATTTGCGTCCTTTGCCTTTGCAACCATGAAAAACACTTTAAAATTACAAATACTTACACATCAAACACGTTTGAAAATCACTCATTACAAAGATATACAAGGACCTTGAACATTCCCTTCAGATTAGTGAATCCCATTTAGTCATTTAACGATTCCATTGATCATTTAGTGTGTCTAAATACAAACTGTCATGCGTGTTACTCAATTTAAATGAAGGGAAATTAAATTGTGAGCAAAATGGATTAATCATATCACTTTAGTAAATGAAAAGGTTAAAGGGTTAACGACCTTAGATTTGAGCATCTGTGGTGTTACTACTCCGAGGGTGAAGTCAGCATTATAGGGACACTTTTGGTAAATCGCTATGTAGACAATCAAAATCAGCCTACCCTACTCAAGTAATGTTTATTTTCATTAATTACGGTCTTAATCTACATGTTTATGATGAAAACAAGTGGATAATGGATTATTCAGTGGTTGCTACAATACCTAAAACAACATCAGACCCTTACTTTTGCTAAAGTGTGTCTTTCAGTTGCAGTGGGGCAATTGAGTAGATGAAGTGGGGCACTATTTTCTCATTAGAAATTAATGAATGTCCCACTTCACCTGCCACTTGCTATGAAATTATCAAAGAGGCATTGTAGAGGCTTATAAATAACACACTCTGTTTTAACAATTGTGTCAATGACATTATACTAGACCCTCTCCATGCCCTTGTAAAATGTATTTGGGAACCTTCCAAGCTCTTGGTGAAAATCGAACTAAAGGATTCTGCACAGTTTTTACTTGATCACAAAACAGCTCTATTATTCCACAAATGCATAAATCCTTACATAAATTGAGCCTATTTTCAATACTTACTTTCTTACATGTTATTGTCCTTAGTTTCTTTACTCCTCTTGTTATTTCCCTCTAATTTCTTCCACAATCATACTATACTGTTTATGTGCCGTATAGCGTCTAGTAGAATCCAGTTTGAGATGTTATAAACTACTAAAACAACATATGTTTATGTATTTTAGAATATATAAAGGGAATTCCTTCATTAGATACAAATGATGCAGAGTAAACATTCAGCAACAACCCAATAACAGTTGTAGTGATTGGGTTGCAAAATGACCGTAGTACAGCACCCTCAAGCATAAATGCACCACCACACCTGTAGGGTGTACGAAGCAGGATCAAGAAGTTAGCCAACTAGCTTCCCTAAATGTTCTGAATTAACTTTTTATTTTGGGCATGGTGTAATTGACTCAACAACCAAAAACGCATATCCAAGTTTAGCTTTCTTAATGAACCAGAAAATCAATAGTTATTTATGGTTGTTCATCAAAGTTAGCTGGGTAACTCATAGATCCTACTTTGTAGTATGCGCAAAGTTATCATAATGGTAAAAATTTGAATAGTCCATCTGTAAGTGGTCATACTATTAACAAACTGTTGATAAGCAACTGCTTCTTGAAGTTAGATTAGGGTTATAGGGTAATGTTTAGAATAAGGGTTATGATAAGGGCTAAGGTTAGAGTTATAGGGCTAGGGTAAAGTTTAGGGTTAGGGTTAGTAGATAGTTCAAATGTTACTGATAGTCGTCATTAAGCTGCCAAATTATTTGATTTAGAATGGATGATACCAATATAGCCTACATTTAAATAAAGAAAAATGTAGTTTATTATTTCCTAAATGGCATTGCCATCGCATTTCAAAAACGACCCAATTGTTAAAACTAATTCAACAGTCAAAACCTCCCAACTCAGCATAGTCACAGAGAGAAAAACGTAACTCATTACTCACTCTGCAGCAGGCTTGCTTGCTTCACCGGTTTTCACTATGTTCTGGTTGTGCGTTTTATTATTCCCAAATCGGGATGGTTTATATGGTCAAGGCTACCTGATGCGCGCGCCTTGAGACACGGCAAAGTCACGTTTTCAACTCAATCTACGCAAGCGAGAACGAGCGGAGTACGGAAGCACTGTTTCCCTATTGAAAATATCAAATCAAATTCTATTCGTCACATGCTTGTAAACAACAAGTGTAGACTAACAGTGAAATGCTTACTTACGGGCCAACCCAACAACGAATAGAGAAAGAAAATAGATAAATAATTTTTTTAAAGTGTATCACGTAATAATAAAAGCAACAATAAATATACAATGAGTAAAGATAACTTGGCTATGTACACAGGGTATCCGTAACGAGTCGTCTTGATTTCCTGCAAGACAGGAATGTCAGTGTTCTGCCATGGCCAGCGAAGAGCCCGGATCTTAATCCCATTGAGCATGTCTGGGACCTGTTGGATCGGAGGGTGAGGGCTAGGGCCATTCCCCCCAGAAATGTCCAGGAACTTGCAGGTGCCTTGGTGGAAGAGTGGGGTAACATCTCACAGCAATAACTGACAAATCTGGTGTAGTCCATGAGGAGGAGATGCACTGCAGTACTTAATGCAGCTGGTAGCCACACCAGACACTGACTTTTGATTTTGACCCCCCTTTGTTCAGGGACACATTATTCCATTTCTGTTAGTCACATGTATGTGGAACTTGTTCAGCTTATGTCTCAGTTTATTTACACATGTTAAGTTTGCTGAAAATAAACGCAGTTGACAGTGAGAGGACGTTTCTTTTTTTGCTGAGTTTATCATGTGTTTTTTAATTATAAATGGATTGTAGATACCGTCATGAATTATATTAACATAAGTGTGTGGACAGCTACTGGTCGAACATCTCATTGCAAAATCATGGGCATTAATATGGAGTTGGTCCCCCTTTTTCACCTTTAACAGCCTCCACTCTTCTGGGAAGGTTTTTCACTATATGTTGGAACATTGCTGCAGGGACTTGCTTCCATTCAGCCACAAGAGCCTTAGCGAGGTCGGGCGCTGATGTTGGGTGATTAGGCCTGGCTCGTAGTCGGCGTTCCAATTCATCCCCAAAGGTGTTTGATGGGGTTGACGTCAGGGCTCTGTGCAGGCCAGTTACATTCTTCCACACCCATCTCGACAAACCATTTCTATATGGACATCGCTTTGTGCATGGGTGCATTGTCATGCTGAAACAGGAAAGGGCTTTCCCTAAACTCTTACCACAAACTTGGAAGCACAGAACCCTTCACTTGAACTAAGGGGCCTAGCCTGAACCATGACCATTATTCCTCCTCCACCAAACTTGACAGTTGTTACTATGCATTGGGGCAGGTAGCGTTCTCCTGGCATCAGCCAAACCCAAATTAGTCCGTTGGACTGCCAGATGGTGAAGCTTGGTTCATCACTTCAGAGAACGCCTTTCCACTTCTCCAGAGTCCAATGGCGGCGAGCTTTAAACTACTCCAACCGACGCTTGGCATTGTGCATGGTGGAAACCCATATCATGAAGCTCCTGATGAACAGTTCTTGTGCTTCCAGAGGAACTCGTTAGTGAGTGTTGCAATTGAGGACAGGCTATTTTTACGCGCATCAGCCCTCGGCGGTCACTTTCTGTGAGCTTGTGTGGCATACCACTTCGAGGCTGAGCTGTTGTTACTCCTAGACATTTCCACTTCACGATAACAGCACTTACAGTTAACCGAGGCTGCTCTAGCAGGACAGACATTTGACAAACTGACTTGTTGGAAAGGTGGCATCCTATGAAGGTGCCACTTTGAACATTTTGAGCATTTCAGTGAAGGCTATTCTACTGCAAATGTTTGTCTATGGAGATTGCATGGCTGTGTGCTCAATTTTATACACCTTTCAGAAACATGTGTGGCTTCAATAGGAAAATCCACTCATTTGAAGCGGTGTCCACATTCTTTTAGCCATGTAGTCAGTGGCGATTTGAACATGTAAATCTTGGTGGGGCAAATTACCCAACATTTTTTTAGATGCATGCCAGAAAAGCCACACAACACAGCATTAATTGCACTATAACGGTGACAAACGGTGCCCACAAACTGTTAGGGCCTACATAAAGCTGTCCAAACAGCAGAGCTTTCTTTTCAGCCCCATGGAGTGAATCCTTACCACTGCTACACCTGGCTATCAGCGGAGCCTGGTCTGACATTTCATTCAGCCTCATTTACTGCCTTTTAAAAAACATAGCTGATATGGCTGACATGCTTAAACAAATGTGGTTTCTACTGACAACTGAGATGTACAAACTATGGCATAAGGGGATGCCGAGCAGATAAGAGGCAATTCGTAATTTCGAATAAAGACATTAATGAGCGAGCTAGAATGGACGTAGTCAATATAACTATTTGTTCAGCACTTTTAAAATGTACAGTGACAGAATTCTAAACATGGGCTGTTCTTACAGTATTCTCCCTGTAGACCTAGTCAGAACCATAAGATAAATAAAGGGGGCATATAAGCAGACAATGAAAGCTCTTACAATAATCGATGATTACATTTCTCAAAAACAGGCTATGGGTTACATGTGCACCACCAAGTCAGAACATTAGGCTAAGTTATGAGGGGGAAAGAGACCAAATTATTAGGGTGAGGCACATGGGCTACTAACATCTTACTACACAACATACAATTAGTATTACTTTCTTAGCTACAGTATACATATCTCCCTGGCATGTTACATAATTTATGCAGCAGCATACAATACATTTTTGGACTCACCTTGTTGTGCTGTGCTCACGTGAACAGGAAGGTGGCGTGGCCATCTTTCGTGGGCAAATTTTGTCATCAAACTTTGTCTTCAAAGTCTGGCATTCTCTGGATTTATGGTGCTTTCAAGACAACTGGGGGAAAAATGACGTCAGTGATCTTCAGGTCGGAGCTGTAGAAAAGGCCCGAGTTCCAGACATGGAATTCCGAGTTGGATGACCTTTCAAAACGTATTATCCCAGTTGGAGATCGTTTTTTCCCCTAGTTTCCAGTTGTCTTGAACTGAGATTTCCCAGTTCTGAGTTTCCAATTGTTTTGAATGAGGCAGAAGTCATGCTGGATTGACAGCATGGCCAATGTATTCAACCTTTTCTGGCCCATGGCATGTGAATCTTTATCCTTTTAAGCTTGGAAAAGAGACCCTTAAATCCAGACTTTGACCACACACCCACCACTGAATAGCAGGCTAGTGATTGCTTTGCAATGCATGCAGTTAGCCACTGATTCCTTACAAACTACTCATTGCTGAATTTACGATTTCTAACTTGTTGTCTAATGTTTATATCCAATGGCCGATGAGCACCGATATGTTTTATCTATAATTTCACTTCATATGACAAGGATTGAAAAGGATTTGCCAGTAGATTGTCGACTTGATTCATGATGATGACTGCTAGCTAAGATTTTGACATGATCAGTCCAATCAAAGCTACTATAGATATAACTTGATTTGACATCATTTTATCCGTGGCCAATGACCTTGAGCGTTCTTGGATGGGCACTTCTAATGTAACTCTATGGCAGCACCCTCGAGTTCTCTCGTAGATTTTGCGGTTACGTAGTGTTCCCATGAGTGACAGAACACTGAGCCATCACGGCTCAACTAGAGAACACTTTTTATTTTTGCTCTGCCCCACCTGCCCTGAATGACGGGTCGCCACTGCATGTAGTGTATATCAATGTCATAGTTGACCTGTTACTTAGCATCTTTGCTGTACATATGGTCCTGTACATATGGCCTCCCGTCGCTGAAGGAGACATCCCGTACCCCCAAAACATATTTATCAGCACTCTGGTTTACCTATTTCTGAGAAGCTTTTCCTGTCACCGATGGCAAATCTATAAACTAATCCAGAATGCCTTATCAGTCGGTACAGGCTATACAATGTGTGAAAAGAAAAGTTTATATGAACTTTTATAGAGTTTACAGAATTCACACCATATCTCCCTAAAGGTGCGCTGCCATCTGAGATCAGTGAACTTGGAAAAATGTAGATTTAAACATGTTTTTTTTAACCATAGTATAGCCCGTATCGACTGGTAAGGCATTATAGATTTGCCATCGGTGACTGTAAAAGTGTATCAGAAATAGGTCAATATGTTATCGGGGTATAGGATAAGACCAATTTCTACAGATCTCCCAGAGTGAAGAGGCTACAATCAACTCCATTACATTCAAAAGTTACTTCAACAAGTAAATGCTAGCGATGGCTAGCTATGCTAGTCATTTCACCAGTCTGTCTTAATGATTGTTAGCACGCTAATAGCACACTGTGCACACAATTCTTTGTATTTTTTGAAAGGGTAGGCCTATGCAGTACACTCTTAGAATTAGTGGTGACTTGAGGAAACCTGGAGATTCTCAAGGAACCCCTGGAGTTCCTCAGGCAATCATTGCTAGTCAATGGTTCATGTTTGCACCTTCGGTGAGTTGAGGGGTTCTTTCATACAGTACAGCACAGTGCATTGCAGTACAGTGCACAGTACATTAAGGAAAAGTAGGGTACAGTACAGCACAATACAGAATAGCACAGTAGAGTAGGGTAAATAAAATACATGTATAGTGTACTGTATTGTACCCTAGTTTACTCTAATGTACTCTACTTTATTGTAGTGCACTCTACTGAATTAAACTCTACTGTACCGTACTGTACCCTACTGTACTCTACTGAATAAAACTTTACTGTCCTGTCCTGTACCATACCATACTCTACTGTGCTCTACTGTACTAAACTGTGCCATACTGTACTGTGATGTTCAAACTTGTGAAACATAGCATAGACGTCTATGATTCGTTCAGATCTTGATCAGGTCCGCACAGACCAATGTGTACTTGTTTTGGGGTGGAGCTCATTGGAATAATACCCAGCAAGTGTTTGTTTTCACATTTACATTCTGGTCATTCAGCAGACGCTCTTATCCAGAGCGACTTACAGTCAGTGCATTCAACTAAATAAACAGGTAAAAGGTAAATAAACAACAAGATATCACAGTCATAGCAAAAAATAAAAAATAATAATCTGCAATTGTAATTCTGTAACTGAGAATGTTATTGTAGTTGAAGTGGTCTGTTGGTTTATTCTGTAGGTTGGACTACTTTGAACATCATTGCTGCCGGTTTTAAAGCTTAAAGTGTATGTAACAGATAATAATAATACATATTATGTTGCAATCTTCAGTATATTAAGAGGCTTCAACAAATATGATTGTGATATAATACTTACTTCATTGAGAATATATACAGCAGTTGAAATTTGGCCTTAGAATCAATGACCCGAAAAATATGCATTTTTTTTGTAAATGACATATTTTCAACATCTGGAAAATACATCTGGAAAAAAACGTATTTTCACCATTAATTCAGGTAAAATACACCTGATTTAAATGTCTGGAAAATAATATATGTATATATATTTTCAACATAATTTTGCTTTCTGTGCAGTGATTGTTTGATTGTTTTTATACTGCGGTGATGGATCAGTTTTATGCAATAATATTGAGATGATTTTAATGTTTTATGAGGAAATAGTGCGGTGATTTTAATGTTTTATGCGGAAATAGTGCGGTGATTCGTCAAATAGTAGCACACAGCGTTCATTCTCATTTTGTTTGCAGCATAACATGCACCGAATACAAGTGTGTTTTACATAACTTTGTGAGTCTGCGTTTCAGAGATACTATTTAATCGTTCACAAAATTGCAAAGTAGCCTAGCTATAAAGCTCTAAAAGTAACAAACCAATCAATATAAATTGCTGCTAGCCTCTATTTCTTACGTGCTACTCGGGGAGTTTCGAGTCATGCCCTGTGGTTTGAAAACAACCACCCTAATATCTTAGTTTTACAGTCCATCAAAAAAACTAATTGCTATATTTTTCTATGTAACTACTGTGTACAAAAAGTGCCATGTATGTAAAAATGTCTGTAGAATGTACACGTAACAAAAAAATGAAGTTATTTTTGTCCTCCGAAGAGGGGGAGTGGTGGATGGGCCGATAAAAAAACGTAAATATGAAAGTTGAACACCAAACAAATCCCTCCGTTCACTATTCGACGCCTGGTTCTGCATTGCAATGGAAATTCTCCAGTTCTCATATTTAGAATGATCTTTAGGAGTGAATGGTGGGACTTTGTTTGTAACGTAATAATTTACTTGTTGGTTAAGTGCTTGTAAAGTAAGCATTTCACCGTAAAGATGTATTCGGCGCATGTGACAAATAAAATGTGATTTGATGAGTAAATTCATTGAATAGACGTGGAAACAAAGTTGATTCAACAAGTGTGTGCCCAGTGGGATGGGGCAAGCATTCAGCAAATCAGCAATACCAGCCTACAGGAGGAGTTGGTGTAAATTAATCTGGAGTATTTGCCTTAATGAGTCGCTGCTCGGGAGAAGATTGTAATCGGTGTTCAAATTGTCTCTATTGACTCTGGTCTTATCTGTGGAAATGTAATTAATGGGAATTTAGATCCATGTGTAATTTGGTAACAGGTGCCAGTGCATAAAAGTGGCAGTCTACTGCCAACACACTGTCAATGCCACTGACTCTACTCCAGCCACTTTAATCATGGGAATTGATGGGAAATGATGTAAATATATCACTAGCCACTTTAAACAATGCTACCTTATATAATGTTACTTACCCTACATTATTCATCTCATATGCATACGTAGATACTGTACTCTATATCATCGACTGCATCCTTATGTAATACATGTATCACTAGCCACTTTAACTATGCCACTTGGTTTACATACTCATCTCATATGTATATACTGTACTCGATATCATCTACTGTATCTTGCCTATGCTGCTCTGTACCATCACTCATTCATATATCCTTATGTACATATTCTTTATCCCCTTACACTGCGTATAAGACAGCAGTTTTTTTTGGAATTGTTAGTTAGATTACTTGTTCGTTATTACTGCATTGTCGGAACTAGAAGCACAAGCATTTCGCTACACTCGCATTAACATCTGCTAACCATGTGTATGTGACAAATAAATTTGATTTGATTTGATTTGATAAAAGCCTACATTCTTTAATTTAATATCAAAACTAGGCTTATACATGTTTTTCTTCAAGAAACGTTACATTGATAACTTTGTTGCATACTTACCTGAATAAATCAGTTATGTATAGATAAGAATAGCCAAGTAATCTTTGTATTTGCAATTGCCCGAGAATCGCGTAAAATTATCATAAACGCACCCATATCGGTGTAGGTGTATGAATGACCCTAATGAGTCATTTCTTGTTGAATTATTCATATGAGGTAGCTTATAAAATACATCAATCGAGGGAAAAAAAATAAACCCAAAATAGCAGTAATTCTGTAGGCCTACACCTACATAATTCCAGATTGCATTATAGATAGAATGACTATATGATGCAGTCTCCATGTGACCTGGTGGAGTGAGAGGTCAGAAGAAAGACTAGTCACAGATTAATAATATGGTTGTTAGTCTGATCATGTAAAAATACAGCCTTAGAGCACACACACACACACACATTTATTTTGTACACATCTCTACGTTATCATAGCAAATATAGATGTGTATAACCTGTGATTGCATATAATGCTTCTAATCCTCTAATACCGAACATGATTTTGTGTTCTACGTTGATGTGTTCTACGTTCTGTGTACCGCTCCGTCACCACACATGAAGTTCCCTCTCAGGAATAAAAGTTGTTTGAATTGAATTGAACAAGTTGACTGATATGAATACCCTATGATAAGGACTGTAGGGAGATAGGCGTCATGTGAACAGTAGACCATGAAGGTCTAGAATAAACAGAGGCCATTGCCCTGGGTGGAATAAAGGGGAGCTGAGACTTGATATGAGACTGAGTCACAGCAATTGCGTAATAGTATTCTACACACAATACACCATAATGACAAAGCAAAAACAGGTTTTCAGAAATGAAATACCTTATTTACATAATTATTCAGACCCTTCGCTATGAAACTCGAAATTGAGCTCAGGTGCATCCTGTTTCCATTGATCATCATTGAGATGTTTCTACAACTTGATTGGAGTCCACCTGTGGTAAATTAAATTGATTGGACACGATTTGGAAAGGCACACACCTGTCTATATAAGGTCCCACAGTTGACAGTGCATGTCAGAGCAAAAACCAAGCCATGAGGTCAAAGAAATTGTCCCCAAGAACACAGTGGCCTCTATCATTCTTAAATGGAAGAGGATTGGAACCACCAAGACTCTTCCTAGAGCTAGCCGCCCGTCCAAACTGAGCAATTGGGGGAGAAGGGCCTTGGTCAAGGAGGTGACCAAGAACCAGATGGTCACTCTGACAGAGCTCTAGAGTTCCTCTGTGCAGATGGGAGAACCTTCCAAGAGGACAACCATCTCAGCAACCCTCCACCAACTAGGCCTTTATGGTAGAGGGGCCAGATGGAAGCCACTCCTCAGTAAAAGGCACATGACAGACCGCTTGGAGTTTGCCAAAAGTTCCCTTAAGACTCTCAGACCATGAGAAACAAAATTCTCTGGTCTGATGAAACCAAGATTGAACTCTTAAGGCCTGTATGCCAAGCATCACGTCTAGAAGAAACCTGGCACCATCCCTACGGTAAAGCATGCTGGTGGCAGCATCATGCTGTGGGCATGTTTTTCAGCAGCAGGGACCAGGATACTAGTCAGGGTTGAGGCAAAGATGAACGGCGCATGCAGAAAGTGTGGGGTGCGTGATACATTATTTTGCATGTGAAAGTGCACACATTCTTATGTGTGTGTGACATGAAGACTATTTCCTGATTTAAAAATATTTGTCTGAGAAGTTGACTGTGATGTCGATACGTAGTTTAACCTCCCTCATCTCTCTGTCTGCGACTACTTATCCCCAAGTGTATCCCTCTTATCTAGCCTGAAAAGCAATAAGAAACGTGTCAATACCAGGATTATTATTTATTTTTTACCAGGATCATTGTTGAGAACAAATGCTAAATGATATATAGATATAATTTACATTTAATCACATTTTTACCATATTGAGTAAAGAGAATCCCTCATAAGAATTAGGTATACAAATGAAAAATTCTAGCGTCTGTACAGAGGGGTCACTAACTATTGGCACCCTTGATAAAGATGAGCAAAAAGTGTATAAAAAAAACAAATACTGAGCTATATTGTATGCTCAAAAAAACTGAAAATGTATATTATTTTATATTAATACAGAGAAAGAGATTTGGTTTAATAAGTAATACTAAGCAATCTAAAAAAGATAAGGGGTAAAATTGATTGGCACCCGTTTTCCATATTCCAGCACCCTACCCCTGCAAGGATAACGACACAGCCTTTTTCTAGAATGTTTTATGAGATTGGAGAACACGTCAGGAGGGATCTTAGACCATTCCTCCATACAGAATCTTTCCAGATCCTTGATATCCTTTGTCTGCGCTTATAGACTGCCCTCTTCAATTCAAACCACAGGTATTCTATTTTTAAAATATATTTTTTTAATCCACTCCATATTCAAACGTATATGAACAACTTACAGACGCACACAAACAACGACTACATCTCATCTGCCCAGACCCGCATGTTCACACCCCCATCCCTTAGTGCCTGCATTATTGTTTGCCACTTGGACCTTAAATTGTATCAATTTGTTTTTCTTTGTCACCCATGCTATTTCAATATTTTTTTTAATCATTAGATTTTTCCATTGTGTTAATGATGGAGGATTGATTGATTTCCACATATTTAGTATACTTTTTGTTTTTGTGATGAGTCCAGCCCGTTGGGTATCTCACTACATCCACATAAGCCATGTCTTGAAATATGCAGACCGACGGGATTAAAAGTAAGTTTACATTGTAACACCTTTTTGACAGCCAACTTTCTTGCTCCGCCCACAATTTTCAGACTTCCCAGAAAGCATGGATTATTGCATCATTATTAGTTTTACACTTATGACATGACTCTGCCATTGTGCTGTAGAAACCCAAAGTGTTTTCAATGGGTTTCAAGTCCTGAGACTGGAAATGTGGATTTCTTTGTGAATTTTGATGTGTGCTTGGGGTTATTGTCTCACTGGAACATCCACTTGTGGCCAAGTTTCAACCTCCTGGCAGAGGCAACCTGGTTTTGGGCTGAAATATCTGGGTACTGGGTATAGTGAATGATGCCGTTGACCTTAACAAGGGCCCCAGGACCAGTGGAAGCAAAATAGGCCCCATAACATCAAAGATCCACCAGTATATTTTACAGTAGACAAAGGATATCAGGGATCTGGAAAGATTCTGTATGGAAGAATGGTCTAAGATCCCTCCCAATGTGTTCACCGATCTCATAAAACATTCTAGAAAAAGACTCGGTGCCGTTATCCTCGCAAAGATTCCAAGAACACAGGATGAGATGTTACTATCCTTTGTGCAAGCACTTCCAAGAGTTAATGAACAGTGAGCCTGGTGAAATTTGGGGAGCGCATCATCAGTAGTGTACCTTTGGTTCCTAGGGTGTTTCGGCCTTTCACACTATACACCCTCCCCAAAGGCGGCCAGCGACAGGGTGATCAATCCTACGCTTGCGTCCCATTCCCAATTAGTCATAGGAGTTGCCTTGTTGATGATAGCCAACATCCCATGGGACTCCTCCCTGAGTCAAGCATTGTTGACCGCATACCTCCTGGCCCTCTCACTTCGGGGCCCAGCTGGGGTCTTTCCTCTTCATCCAGAGCCACTGACTGCTGCCTTCTGCCGCCTACCTCAAGGTGAGGTATTGAAAGGTATTGAAAACAGTGGCATCAATCATTTTGACACGTTCTTTTTGAGAAATATAACGACTTGTTAAACAAAATCTTTCTCTGAGCAATTGTATTAGTATACATTTAAGAGAATACAATAATATTATAGATTTATTTTTGCCATTTATGCTCATCTTTATTAAGGGTGTCAATAATTTGGAGGCCCACTGTACCTTTCTCTTGCACCCCTCACATCCGGCCTATGGGATAGCAGTAAAAGCACAGTGTATCCCACTACAACTTGTCCGTTCTCCCGTGATAGTAATCTACTGACTCTTTCTGTTTACCCAACTCGCAATAAAAGTCAATGACAAGAAACAACAGGCAGAAGGCAAACTCATCTCCTCACCCGATCGCCGTCTCCACGGGTAAACAATCAGAAGTAACAGAAAATAACGAAAAGGCAAACAGTTGAGTTTTTCCAAGGCTCATTAGAACCAATAAACTCCTCCAGATAAGTCTCAGGCTAATGCACTCCAAGAAGGCAGCAAATACAACTCAGTCACAACCACGCAACACATTTTGTTACTAATGTTGGTGTGCCCATTACTCAATTACAGGTGTAACTAATGGCAATGTATGTGCTGATGATCCTTCTTTAACAGTGAACATTTGACATTTACTTTACATAAATATACATTACCAGTCAAGACACCTACTCATTCCAGGGTTTTTCTTTTTTTCTTTTTTTTTACTACATTGAAGAATAATACTGAAGACATAAAAACGATGAAATAACACACATGGAATCATGCAGTAACCAACAAAAGAAAATATTATATTTGAGATTCTTCAAAGATGCCACCCGTAGCCTTGATGACAGCTTTGCACACTCTTGGCATTCTCTCAACCAGCTTCATGAAGTAGTCACGTGGAATGCATTTCAATTAACAGGTGTGCCTTGTTTCCTACTTAATTAGTTTGAGCCAATTAGTTTTGTGGCAAGGTAGGGGTGGTATACAGAAGATAGCCCTATTTTGTAAAATACCAAGTCCATATTATGTCAAGAACAGCTCAAATAAGCAAAAAGAAATGACAGTCCATCATTACTTTAATAACCTCTACAGGATTGGTGGGTCCCCCTCAGGACGATCGAGAAAACGTAGGCTAATGTGATTAGCATGAGGTTGTAAGTAATATTAACATTTCCCAGGACATAGACATATCTGATATAGGTAGAAAGCTTACAATGTTGTTAATCTAACTGCACTGTCCAATTTACAGTGAAATAATACCATGCTATTGTTTGAGGAGAGTGCACAGTTATGAACTTGAAAACCAATTAGGGACATTTGGGCAGTCTTGATCCAAAATTTTGAACAGAAATTAAATGGTCTAAAACTTTGCACACACACTGCTGCCATCTAGTGGCCCAAGTCTAAATTGTGCCTGGGCTGCAATAATACATTATGGCCTTTCTCTTGCATTTCAAAGATGGTACAAAAAAAATGAAAAATAACACATGCTTCACAGAGTTCAAGAAACAGACACATCTCACCATCAACTGTTCAGAGACTGCGTGAATCAGGCCTCCCTGGTCGAATTGCTGCAAAGAAACCACTACTAAAGGCCACCAATAAGAAGAAGAGACTTGCTTGGGCCAAGAAACATGAGCAATGGACACTAGACCAGTGGAAATCTGTCCTTTGGTCTGATGAGTCCAAATTTGAGATTTTTGGTTCCAACTGCGGTGTCTTTGTGAGATGCAGAATAGGTGAACAGAGGATCTCCGCATGTGTGGTTCCCACCATGAAGCATGGAGGAGGTGGTGTGATGGTGCTTTGTTGGTGACACTGTCAGTGATTTATTTAGAATTCAAGGCACAAATAACCAGCATGGCTACCACAGCATTCTGCAGCGATACGCCATACCATCTGGTTTTCACTTAGTGGGACTATCATTTGTTTTTCAACAGGACAATGACCCAACACACCTCCAGGCTGTATAAAGGCTATTTGAACAAGAAGGAGAGTGATGGAGTGCTGCAATCAGATGACCTGGCCTCCACAATCACCTGACCTCAACCCAATTGAGATGGTTTGGGATGAGTTGGACCGCAGAGTGAAATAAAAGCAGCCAACAAGTGCTCAGCATGTGATAACTCCTTCAAGACTGTTGGAAAAGCATTCCAGGTGAAGCTGGTTGAGAGAATGCCAAAGAGTGTGCAAAGCTGTTATCAAGGCAACGGGTGGCTACTTTAAAGAATCTAAAATATATCTTGATTTGTTTAACACTTCTTTGTTCACTGCATGATTCCATGTGTTATTTCATAGTTTTGATGTCTTCACTATTATTCTACAATGTAGAAAAAAATAGAAAAAAATAAAGAAAAACCTTTGAATGAGTAGGTGTCTCCAAACTTTAACTGGTACTGTATGTAAATATAAATATGTATTCCATGGAATACCAGATATGCTAATACTATGTTAGTATGCATGTTAGAAGGCAAGACCAAATTCCTCTGTTTGAAAAACCTCTCACTTTGAAGAAGAGACAATATGATTGTACCCTATTTTGTACTCATGACACTTGCTGCTTCCAAACATAGTAGAGGGAGGACTAATGCACAGAAAGAAGCCCACGCGCTTCATTTCATGGATGTCTCCCCAGAGAAATCTGACTCCTTCCAGTAGTATTGCAAGGCTAATTTAGCGTTATCTTCTGATTGAGGCAGCCACTAATGTGAGCAGAGTGCTTTCCAGTGATCCAGTCAACCCGGTCTGTTTGCACTGCAGACTTCATCAATGGATATCACTGTCTGTTTAGTGCAATAATTTATGAATACATGAAATGCCCTGAAAAGCCCTCGAGCATCACTCAGAAGCACTACCGCATAACAGTAACCAAACAATGAGATGGCATTTCCCAGGGTTTTTCCATTTAATGTGGGGAACATAATCCCTGAGTCACCACACATGGGAGAGAATATATTGGCAGAGTAAGACATGCCTTCCGATTGGTATGTCATTTGTAGCTTATGTGTCCAAAACTGCTTCACTCTTCTTACACGTAAAACCCTCTACGTATACAGCCTTCAGTTCTGCTAGCTGTGGATGAGAAACGTTGCTTTGATTCCCTCGCAACAGATGTCATCTCCACAGAGGAACAAAGCCAGTCTGCCTGTAGAAGCAATTAACCCACACCCCTTCTTAAAAAGATCTGACTAATTAAACCAATAGAAGGCCACCTGATATATCTGTTTAAGACAGAAAAGACAGCCACATAAACCTTATTTCCATGGGTAACTTTATTTACTCAGTCTGTTGGGAGTTAGGACTAATTGATGCCATTGATCTGAATCAGTGGGAATGTAGGGTGTCTGGGGAACAAATTGACGCAGTGGCTGTATCATGGACACCAATGACACCGAATATTAAATGAGGTGTTTTTTCCCCCCTAATTAAAGATTGACGCTAGTGTCACAACAAAAAAACTATTACGTAAGAACGTTAAAAGATTCAGAAGCAGAATCAATTCGTGATGGTATTGATTACTCAGAGAGCTCCATGAAACTGACGATGGTTGAGCAATTAGCCTACATGAAATCATTCTCCGTTGCGATAGTCTGCATATAATATACACTCATCTACAAAAGCAATTAAGAGAAAATGGTGGATGTTCCCTGTTGGACGTCATCGTTGGGACAGATCATGCGTATAGCTAATATATTAGCTACAATAGCTAATATTTTGCTATATGGCAAAACTCAATTTCTTATTCAATTTCTTCCAGCCTTATGTTCTGACAGCAGTGTACTAGGACATGTGTAAAACATCTAACAAGCAGGGCTTCTATGAGTCTTTGATGTACTGACAAAACAGACTTCAAAGACAGTGCAGGAATGATGAGTGCAATGGTGACAGAGCCTTTAGGCTTTGTTTCATGTACTAAACATGCTACAGTACATTTTGTTCTGTGGTCACTTCAGTCTTCAGTGATAGCATGGTTCTAGTAGCTACACTACATGACCAAAAGTATGTGGACATCTTGTTGAACATCTCATTCCAAAATCATGGACATTAATATAGAGTTGGTCCCCCTTTGATGCTATAGCAGCCTCCACTCTTCTGGGAAGGCCTTCCCCTAGATGTTGGAACATTGCTGCAGGGATGATCCAACATCCATTCAGCTACAAGAGCATTAGTGAGGCCGGGCACTGATGTTTGGCGATTAGGCCTGGCTAGCAGTCGGCGTTCCAATTCATACCAAAGGTGTTCGATGGGGTTGAGGTCAGGGCTCTGTACAGGGCAGTCAAGTTCTTCCACACCGATCTCAACAAACCATTTCTGTATGAACCTCTCTTTGTGCGCAAAAGCATTGTCATTCTGAAACAGGAAAGGGCCTTCCCCAAACTGTTGCCACAAAGTTGGAAGCACAGAATCGTCTAGAATGTCATTGTATGCTGTAGCGTTAAGATTTCCATTCACTGGACCTAAGGGGCCTAGCCTGAAACATGAAAAACATCCTCAGACCCTTATAGTTGGCACTATGCAGTGGAGCAGGTAGCGTTCTCCTGGCATCTGCCAAACCCAGATTCATCTGTCAGACTGCCAGATGGTGATGCATGATATCATCACTCCAGAGAACGCATTTCCACTGATCCAGATGGTGGTGAGTTTTACACCACTCCAGCCGGCGTTTGGCATTGAGCACAGTGATTTTAGGCTTGTGTGCGTGCGGCTGCTCGGCCATGGAAACCCGTTTCAGGAAGCCCCCTGACGAACAGTTATCGCTCTGATGGTGCTTCCAGGGGCAGTTTGGAACTTGATAATGAGTGTTGCAAACAATATAATTTAAAAACATAAAATACTATCAAATACCTTCAACATTTTTAAAAAGAACCGTGAGCTGATATTTTGGCCATACCGCCCAGCACTACACCTATCCACTGCCAACTATGGCGGCAGATATGCTGCTTTATTACCTAGGCTACCTGCCTGAGCAATTGCAGTTGTTGGTCTCAGTCGTATGAGAAGAGGCCTATCTGGACCAGGCTTCCAGTAAACACACTTCCCCTGGCATAGACCTGTGTCTGCCAGGCTGTTTCAATGGTGGACAGAGGGTCAATGATGCATGCACCATGTAATTATGACCTGTGTAACATCATAAACAGGCAAGTCCCCCTGGAGACCTTAGGTAGACAGCCTACCATTGTGATTTATGGACATGGGAGCTTGTCCAATAGTTAAACATTGGATAGATTCTGTGGCACAACGGCGCCAAGACAAAGGGCAAAAGTCGGCATGTGAATTTTAAAAAGAATATTTAAAAAATATATGTTTTTCATTTAATTCCAACTGTTGAGAACAGTATTCAATAGCCTTTAATTTCCTTCAACCCCCCCCCCCCCCCCCCCATAAAACAAGATGTCAAACTAAACAAATCACTGAAACAATACAAAGGAGTGCATTGCTGCAGGGCACTTGCCAACCCTAATCTAAAACAAGTAAAACATACCTAACTTAATAGCATGACAGCGCACAATCAATTTTCACAATATTTTCATGGCTTTATCAAAGCCATTGCTCAAGCTCTTTCATAACACTTCAGAGCCATCTTGGTCAGATCCGTTTTCGGAAGAGACAACTCCTTTAGTTTTATCAACAACAAAAAATCTCCCATAATCTGAAAATAGTGCAAAGTGGCCAGTTTCAACCACTCTTCCACTATTCAGAAGAAAAAACTAAAAGTGATGATTATCAGAACCCACACAACCCTTTTACAAAACAGTCTGACGTCATCTGACATCATCTACCCAGTCTTCCCCATCAGTGTGTCGGCCATCTTGGGCAGGAACATCTCCAGGAAGTGAAAGAAGTCCTGGAACAGTCCGGCACCATCGGCAGAGGGTCGAAACTTGATCACGGCCTTGGTGCTCTCTGTGCCGCCCACCACCTGGGCCTGAACCTGGAACTCCAGCGGCTCCTTGTCCTCTGGCTCCTTGTCCACAATGTGCTTGGTCACCTGGGTCTCCAGCTCCACACTGCTGCCCTCTGGCCTGGAGTCCATGTCCATTCCCCCTTTAAGCAGCTCCCTCCTTACCTTCCGCCGGCCCGCCCACACCCTGTGCCTCTGGATGTAGGTCCAGTGTGGAGAACCGGGCTGGGACCCGATGTAACTGTCCAACCTGGGCCTCTTGCCCTGCGGGGACACGGAGTCACCACTGCTCTCAGAGGACAGCAGGTGTCTCTTGGTTCCTGGGGTGTCCTTGCTCTGTGGGCTGCAGTCACTGGAGGCAAGGCGGCTGGCGTTCTCACCGTGGTCGTTTGTCGATTTGCCAATTGGAGACGCAGTATCCATTCCGTCAGCTCCAGTGCTTTCCCCCATGCCAGTGTTAGTTAGGCTGCACTTAAGGACTCCCTGAATCACCCCCTCCACAGCAGAGCACACCCTCTGGAACCAGAGCAAGCGGAAGCCGTCCCCGGCAGAGTGCAGCTGGCTGCGGACCACCTCGGGGAGCGATGCCGCCTTGAAGGGGATGCTGATGGCTAGTTCCCGCTCTGCCCCCTCAGCCCCCTTGTGGTGGTGAGGGCCCTCGTCCCGGGGGGTGAAAAGGCGCACCAGGCCCCACACCTTACCTTTGGTGGACTTGCGCATGTACTGCAGGCTGCGGCAGTACTTCTCTGCCTCCTGGCACTCCCTTTGAAAGCTCCTCTGGCTGCGCTCAGTCAGGTTGCCCGCAACATTGTGGTGCAGCTCGAAGGGGTCCAGCACATTGAGGGGGCCCAGCTTGGGGCCTGAGGACCTCTCCTGCTCCATGGCCTCCCCTTCCCCCTTTACCTTGTCTCGGCTAAGAAAGCTGGTGACAGGGAGAGAGCAGCCCTCCCTGATGGAGATGACAGAGCTGGCAAAGTCAAACTGGGCATAGAAGGAGAAGAAGCCTGACAGCAGGGCACCTACAGAAAAAGAAGAAGCTTAAAGCCATTGTTCAATCTAAAAGAAATCAATGGATAAAATGGCATCTTCAATTCTACTATTGATATTCTAACATCTTCTGTAGCTCAGTTGGTAGAGCATAGCGCTTGCAACACCACGATAGAGGGTTTGAGTCCAGGGATCACCCATGTATGCACGCATGACTGACTAAGTTGCTTTGTATAAAAGTGTCTGCTAAAGGGATATATATATATCACACACACACAGTGGGGCAAAAAAGTATTTAGTCAGCCACCAATTGTGCAAGTTCTCCCACTTAAATAGATGAGAGAGGCCTGTAATGTTCATCATAGGTACACTTCAACTATGACAGACAAAATGAGCCCCAAAAAAATCCAGAAAATCACATTGTAGGATTTTTTATGAATTGATTTGCAAATTATGGTGGAAAAATAAGTATTTGGTCACCTACAAACAAGCAAGATTTCTGGCTCTCACAGACCTGTAACTTCTTCGATATAGGGGGCGATCTTTTAATTTTTGGATAAAAAAACGTTCCCGTTTTAAACAAGATATTTTGTCACGAAAAGATGCTCGACTATGCATAAAATTGACAGCTTTGGAAAGAAAACACTGACGTTTCCAAAACTGCAAAGATATCTGTGAGTGCCACAGAACTGATGCTACAGGCGAAACCAAGATGAAATTTCAAACAGGAAGTGCCCCAGATTTTGAAGGCGCTGTGTTCCAATGTCTCCTTATATGGCTGTGAATGCGCCAGGAATGAGCTTACACTTTGTCGTTTCCCCAAGGTGTCTGCAGCATTGTGACGAATTTGTAGGCATATCATTGGAAGAGTGACCATTTTACACTACATCTACCAGGTGCTCGCTTGATGTCCTCTGTCGCAATTATTGTGTAATCTCCAGCTGCGTGTATTTTTCCATTTGCTTCCGAGGAGAAACCCAACTGCCACGAATGATTTATCATCGAATAGATATGTGAAAAACACCTTGAGGATCGATTCTAAACAACGTTTGCCATGTTTCTGTCGATATTATGGAGTTAATTTGGAAAAAAGTTTGGCGTTGTAATGACTGAATTTTCAGGGTTTTTTCTTTGCCAAACGTGATGAACAAAACGGAGCGATTTCTCCTACACAAATAATCTTATTGGAAAAAATGAACATTTGCTATCTAACTGAGAGTCTCCTCATTGAAAACAACCGAAGTTCTTCAAAGGTAAATTATTTTATTTTAATGCTTTTCTTGTTTTTGTGAAAATGTTGCCTGCTAAATGCTAGGCTTAATGCTATGCTAGCTATCAATACTCTTACACAAATGCTTGTGTAGCTATGGTTGAAAAGCATATTTTGAAAATCTGAGATGACAGTGTTGTTAAAAGGCTAAGCTTGTGAGTGAATATATTTCTTTCATTTCATTTGCGATTTTCATGAATAGTTAACGTTGCGTTATGGTTCTTTTGGAGAGATTGGAAACCCAAATTGGTCTACACGGACAAGTTCTGGCCTGGTTTAGATCTTATCTGTCGGAAAAATATCAGTTTGCAACACCACGTGAATGGTTGGTCCTCTGACAAATCAACTGTAAATTTCTGTGTTCCTCAAGGTTCCGTTTTAGGACCACTATTGTTTTCACTATATATTTGACCTCTTGGGGATGTTATTCGAAAACATAATGTTCACTGCTATGCGGATGACACACAGCTGTACATTTCAATGAAACATGGTGAAGCCCCAAAATTGCCCTTGCTAGAAGCATGTGTTTCAGACATAAGGAAGTGGATGGCTGCAAACTTTCTACTTTTAAACTCGGACAAAACAGAGATGCTTGTTCTAGGTCCCAAGAAACAAAGAGATCTTCTGTTGAATCTGACAATTAATCTTAATGGTTGTAGTCGTCTCAAATAAAACTGTGAAGGACCTCGGCGTTACTCTGGACCCTGATCTCTCTTTTGAAGAACATATCAAGACCATTTCAAGGACAGCTTTTTTCCCATCTACGTAACATTGCAAAAATCAGAAACTTTCTGTCCAAAAGTGATGCAGAAAAATGTATCCATGCTTTTGTCACTTCTAGGTTAGACTACAGCAATGCTCTACTTTCCGGCTACCCGGATAAAGCACTAAATAAACTTCAGTTAGTGCTAAAAACGGCTGCTAGAATCCTGACTAGAACCAAAAAATTTGATCATATTACTCCAGTGCTAGCCTCTACACTGGCTTCCCATCAAAGAAAGGGCTGATTTCAAGGTTTTACTGCTAACCTACAAAGCATTACATGGGCTTGCTCCTACCTATCTCTCTGATTTGGTCCTGCCGTACATACCTACACGTACGCTACGGTCACAAGACGCAGGCCTCCTAATTGTCCCTAGAATTTCTAAGCAAACAGCTGGAGGCAGGGCTTTCTCCTATAGAGCTCCATTTTTATGGAACGGTCTGCCTACCCATGTCAGAGACGCAAACTCGGTCTCAACCTTTAAGTCTTTACTGAAGACTCATCTCTTCAGTGGGTCATATGATTGAGTGTAGTCTGGCCCAGGAGTGGGAAGGTGAACGGAAAGGCTCTGGAGCAACGAACCGCCCTTGCAGTCTCTGCCTGGCCGGTTCCACTCTTTCCACTGGGATTCTCTGCCTCTAACCCTATTACAGGGGCTGAGTCACTGGCTTGCTGGGGCTCTCTCATGCCGTCCCTGGAAGGGGTGCGTCACCTGAGTGGGTTGATTCACTGATGTGGTCATCCTGTCTGGGTTGGCGCCCCCCCTTGGGTTGTGCCATGGCGGAGATCTTTGTGGGCTATACTCAGCCTTGTCTCATGGTAAGTTGGTGGTTGAAGATATCCCTCTAGTGGTGTGGGGGCTGTGCTTTGGCAAAGTGGGTGGGGTTATATCCTTCCTGTTTGGCCCTGTCCGGGGGTGTCCTCGGATGGGGCCACAGTGTCTCCTGACCCCTCCGGTCTCATCCTCCAGTATTTATGCTGCAGTAGTTTGTGTCGGGGGGCTAGGGTCAGTTTGTTATATCTGGAGTACTTCTCCTGTCCTATTCGGTGTCCTGTGTGAATCTAAGTGTGCGTTCTCTAATTCTCTCTTTCTTTCTCTCGGAGGACCTGAGCCCTAGGACCATGCCCCAGGACTACCTGACATGATGACTCCTTGCTGTCCCCAGTCCACCTGGCCGTGCTGCTGCTCCAGTTTCAACTGTTCTGTCTTATTATTATTCGACCATGCTGGTCATTTAGGAACATTTGAACATCTTGGCCATGTTCTGTTATAATCTCCACCCGGCACAGCCAGAAGAGGACTGGCCACCCCACATAGCCTGGTTCCTCTCTAGGTTTCTTCCTAGGTTTTGGCCTTTCTAGAGAGTTTTTCCTAACCACCGTGCTTCTACACCTGCATTGGTTGCTGTTTGGTGTTTTAGGCTGGGTTTCTGTACAGCACTGAGATATCAGCTGCTGTACAAAGGGCTATATAAATAAATTTGATTTGATTTAATGAGCTTGAGGCTATGATTACGCTCCCGGATACGGGATTGCTCGACGCAAGAAGTTAAGAGGCTCCTCTGTCCTCCACTCGTTACCTGTATTAATGGCACCTGTTTGAACTTGTTATCAGTATAAAAGACACCTGTCCACAACCTCAAACAGTCACACTCCAAACTCCACTATGGCCAAGACCAAAGAGCTGTCAAAGGGCACCAGAAACAAAATTGTAGACTTGCACCAGGCTGGGAAGACTGAATCTGCAATAGGTAAGCGGCTTGGTTTGAAGAAATCAACTGTGGGAGCAATTATTAGGAAATGGAAGACATACAAGACCACTGATAATCTCCCTCGATCTGGGGCTCCACGCAAGATCTCACCCCGTGGGGTCAAAATGATCACAAGAATGGTGAGCAAAAATCCCAGAACCACACGGGGGGACCTAGTGAATGACCTGCAGAGAGCTGGGACCAAAGTAACAAAGCCTACCATCAGTAACACACTACGACGCCAGGGACTCAAATCCTGCAGTGCCAGACGTGTCCCCCTGCTTAAGCCAGTACGTGTCCAGGCCCGTCTGAAGTTTGCTAGAGAGCATTTGGATGATCCAGAAGAAGATTGGGAGAATGTCATATGGTCAGATGAAACCAAAATATAACTTTTTGGTAAAAACTCAACTCGTCGTGTTTGGAGGACAAAGAATGCGGAGTTGCATCCAAAGAACACCATACCTACTGTGAAGCATGGGGGTGGAAACATCATGCTTTGGGGCTGTTTTTCTGCAAAGGGACCAGGACGACTGATCCGTGTAAAGGAAAGAATGGGGCCATGTATCATGATATTTTGAGTGAAAACCTCCTTCCATCAGCAAGGGCATTGAAGATGAAACGTGGTTGGGTCTTTCAGCATGACAATGATCCCAAACACACCGCCTGGGCAACGAAGGAGTGGCTTCGTAAGAAGCATTTCAAGGTCCTTGAAAGTCCGTGTTGCCCAGCAACAGCCCCAAAACATCACTGCTCTAGAGGAGATCTGCATGGAGGAATGGGCCAAAATACCAGCAAAAGTGTGTGAAAACCTTGTGAAGACTTACAGAAAACAATTGACCTCTGTCATTGCCAACAAAGGGTATATAACAAAGTATTGAGATAAACTTTTGTTATTGACCAAATACTTATTTTCCACCATAATTTGCAAATAAAATCATTACAAATCCTACAATGTGATTATCTGGATTTTTTTTTTGCTCATTTTGTCTGTCATAGTTGAAGTGTACCTATAATGATAAATTACAGGCATCTCATATTTTTAAGTGGGAGAACTTGCACAATTGGTGGCTTACTTTGTGTGTGTGTGTGTGTGTGTGTGTGTGTGTGTATATATATAAAATATATATAATTAAATGCTGCCCATCCTTTTTTCCCCTGCATGGTTGGATGTATTTTTCATGCAATTTTTTGGTGTAACCTACACAGATCCTGGGTGTTCTTGCTGGGGGGCACAGCAATGGGCTGACTGGGGAAGGTGCAGTTCCAGCCTTCGATCACGCACTCTTCCTCCTCACCTTAGAGGAAGAGAAGAACAGTGAGAAAAACAAACAGAGAATTGCCAGAGAATTTAATGTTAATTTCTCTACCATAAGCTGTCTCCAAAGTCGTTTTAGAGGATTTGGCAGTACTTCCAACTGGCCTCACAACTGCAGACCACGTGTATGGAGTCGTGAGGGCTTGCGGTTTGCTGATGTCAACGTTGTGAACAGAAGGCCCCCATGGTGGCGATGGGGTTATGGTATGGGCAGGCATAAGCTACGGACAACGAACACAACTGCATTTTATCAATGGCAATTTGAATGCACAGAGATACCGTGACAAGATGCTCACGCCCATTGTCTTGCCATTCATCCGCTGCCATCACCTTGTGTTCAGCATGATAATGCACGGCCCTGCGTCTAAAGGATCTGTACACAATTCCTGGAAGCTGAAACTGTCCTAGTTCTTCCGTGGCCTAGCATACTCACCACACATGTTGTATGTTGTGTTTAGATTTTTTGTTCAGAATAGAAATGCCTTGAGATGAGATGCGTGTTAAGGTCATGCATGTTCCATTTGTGATGAGCTTTAAAGAGGTGCAGACAGGAAGTAGTACATACAGGCCATGTCCTTCAGCTGGTCCAACGTGGGGAGAACAGGAGGGTCACACTTCTGCAGATAGAAGATCACCAGCAGTGTCAGAGCATAGTTATTCAGCAAGGGTCCAGCACCGCTGGGGTTACCTACGGGAGAAACACCAGAGAGACAAAACAGTTATGACACGCATGTAGCACAAAGAGGCATAATACCACATCATCTGTAGACAAAAAAAAGGTCACAGAAAGTCCACAAGCAAGGTTCTGCTGACCCCTACTGAATACTGTTCAAAATGGTGTTTGATCTAAAATGATGTTAGTCTCTCCTACAGGGGAGCTGTGAAGGCCACTCACCAGCCAGCTGCTTCTGTTTAGCCCAGTAGCGGATAGTGTAGACCAGAGGGCGCAGCCTGGAGTCCAGCCCTGAGCACAGCTGCAGGAAACGGGTGTTCCTCACCGCCAGTCTGAGGGGTGGAGGAAGTGAGATTAGTAAGGTTGGCTGGTGGGGGGACCCATTGTGGCCCGTCGTGCTTATCCTCATACCCAAAGTACTAAGAGTTGCTCTCTGGGACTTTTCTGATCATTATTAGGTTTCTAGGACGAAGGGGTAGTGGTCAGCTTAGTTCTGGGCCATACACAGTACAGTAGCAATAGAGATGCATTAAATGACTCGTACCATTTAATTATGACAGTAGCATTGTATAGGCTGACCTATTATTGATGGTCACGTCCCCCTGGAGGTTGAGCTCCTTGTGGATGAACTTAACCACAGGGAGGCGAGCGCCACTGACCGGCATGACCTTGTGCACCCCAGGGACGCACTTTCTCAAGATGGCCACCACCAGCTCTAACACTTCAGCCGGCGAGGCAGTGGAGAGGTCGATGTCGGACAGGATGGAGTCCTCAGAGCGGGTGTCATCCGATGGGCCTTCCCCTGCCTGGAGGACATCAGAGGAAGAGGAGTGCTGGAGATAGCATGGGTAATTTAAAATACATTGAGACGCTGGGGGACGTTATAAAAGTTGACACCACCACACCTGTTCAGAAGAATTCTTGGCCCGAGCTTGGAACACCTTGGTGTTGTCCAGGTCCAGGAACAGATCCAAGTCACAGGAGTGGATGTCAAATGTGTTGACGGAGGAACCGAAGGCCAGGATCTGACTATCTGTACCAAGACCACACACAAACATCAAAGGCCATCATTTATGCACCTAATCACTGACACGGGGTCAGCTATTTTTCATCCCCCTTGTGGTTAAGATTATGACTGGAGGTAATCTGATCCTTGATCTGTGGTTAGGGGCTATTTGTACTTCAAGCTACATGATTGGGCTCAATGAAAGTTGGCCTACCTGGGAAGAACTCTGTAAACACCTCCTGGAGCAGTTGCACTAGTAACTCTCTGGCCTTTTTCTCATTCTCCCCCAACTGGAATCGCTCCACCACACTCTGCATCTGTTCATTCACCTGGAGACAGAGAAGCACTTCAACAACACATCATATCCATCAGCACTTTGATACTTACCCTTTTTATCATTCCCTACATTAATAGTGCATATCAGACAGAGAGAGTCATGGAACATGAAATGAGGAGGGACACTAAACTAAGGAACACTTACCGAAGCAGTCTGGCACAGCTCTTTGGTGAGCCGCTCCAGTATCTGCTGCAGGTTCTTGGAATCCTGCCTCTTTTTAGGGATCAGTTTGAACTCCTTGTTCTCCCTGGGTTTCACCCGCAGCTTCAGACCGTTCATGTCGTGCTCTAACCGGGACAGCGTGGCCTGCAGACTGTCATTCTCACTGAATTCCACAATAGCGTACACACCCTGTGGACGGAAGACAATGGATTATAGACATATGACAAGGGGTATGTCCGAGGCTTGTGTCAACCAACTGTTTGGGCTGGGGGTCCATAAGAATACTGCAAAGAATATTCCTCTCCAGCTAGCTATGGAAAAAAAACTTTATAAAGCAATGGATTATCCTACCATTAAATGTTTTGCATGTCAGCAATCAAGTTTAAGAGGTTTAAGAACTTTCAAATCTGCCTGATTTCTTTATTTTGAAAGTTACATATCTTGAAAACTTGATTGATGACATGCAAAACATTTTGGGACTATATCAACAATGGACTAATGAAAGAGTTGTCCTTTAATAATTATGGTTTGGGATGTTCAATCAGGCATTATTTTTCAACCAACCTTTACTTGCCGATACTTCCTTAATTCAGCTTGGAAGGTACCAGTGTTTTCTAAACTCCCATGGCTAGTTGCAGGTGGAACTTTGGAATTTAGCAAATGCTAAATTTGCGCCATGAAGTAATCTGACAATGTATATGCCGCCATCTTTTCAATGTCTGATTGAGAGAATATAATATTGAGAGAAGAGATGGCAGCAAGATGATATTGACAATGGCCCCAATCCTAGATCAGCACTCCAACTACTTAGAGCTCACCTTGTCTTTGTCCATGATGACTTCTGACACTGGTCCAAACCTTTGGAAGTAGTCTACAAGGTCAGCTTGAGCTGTATCCGGTTTGATCCCACTGACAAACACACTGTTCTCCACCTGAGCCTTCCGAGTCGCCCGCACTGTGCTCAGCTTCACATGCTTTCGCCCTTTCACATGGGCATCCAGACTGGCCTCTGTAGATTCAGTGTTTTCCAGTCAGTAAAGAAAATTGGTCACAAAACTGATATGCATAACGTTAGATTATCCAGCAGACATGTGTAAAACTAAGCCAGCGTCCGTATTAATTGTCATGAATTCATATATCTAGCTAAGCATTTACTGTAAGTATCTACTTCTGTTAACTGAAATTGATAAAATATCATAGAAATTCTAAAAGGTTAGCTAGCTAACGTTACTGTCCTAGCCACCTGTACGATTGGCTGATTAGTTTACAGCCGACAGAGTAATGAACTAGTTAGCTATCTAAAGTAAGTTAGCCATATATCTGGTTGGTTTGTGGCTAGCCGATAGCTAGCTAACGTTAACTGCAACCAAATAGCAAAACGACGACATTCACTTACTATTGGGTACATTCACATTGCATAGGATGCAATGAAAACCTCTCGCAGTGGATCGTATGTCTTTGTCCAAATCTTCCATTTTGCAAGAAACCAAATAAACAATTCAACAAAGTAAATGAATATATTTTCTTCTCAAATCTCCCTCCGTCGTTCACCGTGCGTTCTTCTCCTTAGTCCATCCGCTATCTCATCCGGGTACATGTGCAAACCTCAATTACTAGTTCCGCTAGAAATATGAATTTCATAATTTGAAATGGACATAATGTTGCATTCTGGATTGCATTTTTTTTTTTTTTACAAATTAAAATCTAAATATGTCAATAAAAAGACAGACCTGGCATTTAAAACTTGTTGCACAGAGTATCTGCGAAAAACTGCTCCCCTTTATCGCTGGATGGGTGGGTCTGGGAATGTCTTTCTGCGATATTTAGGGGAGATGCGCTTCCTTCATACTCGAGCTGTGCTCGAATACCCATACCAACGTACTGTATACTACATGCTTAATGAGTATACACTACCGGTCAAAAGTTTTAGAAAAGTTTTAGAAAACCTCCTCATTCATTTTCTACATTGTAGAATAATAGTGAAGACATCGAAACTATGAAATAACACATTAAATCATGTAGTAACCAAAAAAGTGTTAAACAAATCAAAATATATTTTATATTTGAAATTCTTCAAATAGCCACCCTTTTCCTTGATGACAGCTTTGCACACTCGTGCCATTCTATCAACCAGCTTCACCTGGACACTTTTCCAACAGTCTTGAAGGAGTTCCCACATATGCTGAGCACTTGTTGGCTTCTTTTCCTTCACTCTGCGCTCCGACTCATCCCAAACCATCTCAATTTGGTTATGGTCGGGGGATTGTGGAGGCCAGGTCATCTGATGCAACACTCCATCCCTCTCCTTCTTGGTAAACTATCCCTTACACAGCCTGGAGGTGTGTTGGGTCATTGTCCTGTTGAAAATTCAAATGATAGTCCCACTAAGCCCAAACAAGATGAGATGGTGAATCACTGCAGAATGCTGTGGTAGCCATGCTGGCTAAGTGTGCTTTGAATTCTAAATATATCAGTGTCACCAGCAAAGCACCACCACACCATAACACCTCCTCCATGCTTTGCAGTGGGAAATACTGATGCGGAGATCATCCGTTCACCTACACTGCATCTCACAAGCAATAGCGGTTGGAACCAAAAATCCACTGGTCTAATGTCCTTTGCTTGTGTTTCTTGGCCCAAGCAAGTCTCTTCTTATTATTGGTGTCTTTTAGTAGTGGTTTATTTACAGCGATTCGTTCATGAAGGCCTGATTCACAGTCTCCTCTAAACAGTTGATGTTGAGATGTGTCTGTTACTTGAACTCTAAAGCATTTATTTGGGCTGCAATTTCTGAGGCTGGTAACTCTAATGACCTTATCCCTCCTATCCTCCTGCTGCAGAGGTAACTCGGTCTTCCATTCCTGTGGTGGTCCTAACAAGAACCAGTGTCATCATAGTGCTTGATAGTTTTCCGTATTGACTGACCTTAAAGTAACGATGGACTGTTGTTTCTCTTTGCTTATTTGACCTGTTCTTGCCATAATATGGAGTTGGACTTTTTTGGCTATCATCTGTATACCCCCCCTTTATTTGGTTACTACATGATTCCTTGTTATTTCATAGTTTTGATGTCTTCACTATTATTATACAACATAGAAAATAGTACAAATAAAACAACCTTGAATGAGTAGGCGTTGAAAAACTTTTGACTGATAGTGTATACTACACAATATTAGTTCATTTTAGTATACAGTAAACGAAGGTACTAGGGCTTCGCCTGTACCGGAAGTTAATACTGTTGCAACCTCTTGCTAGCTTGTTAACAAATGACTAATTTTATGATTTTGGGTGTGTTCGTAAATTCAATCTGGAGTGCCAGAGTTTGCTCAGAATGTCAGACTACTCGCTCTAGCAGAGTTGGTTAGGCTGTTTTGTGTTATCCAGAGCGTTGGTGACTGTAACTGTGCTGCTGGCAACTATTTAAATACGCTTTTTTTTGTGCCTGTTTACTGTCAATATTGACACCGGTCATATTCAACAGGTGTTGAGCGTTATTCTGCGCTATGAAATTGGAATAATCCTAAATAATCAAGTCAACACATGTTGCGTAGTTAGTTAAATAACATATAGTTAATATAATGCCTGGCAAGTTCGATGTATTAGTAGGTAGCTAATGTTAGCAACATACCGGTACATAATATGTGTTTCATAAGAGATAGCATATCTAATCAATTGTCAGCCAACATAACATGTAATGTAACTTCTTTTAAAAGTAATTACTTTATTACATTGCTCAACATGTTAACATTTGCCATAACTAGTTAAAGCAATGAATTTGTATCCACTCTTTCAAACCGGAATATTTTTGTGAAGCCACGCCCATTTTCTGAAGAAATTCAATTATGGGCCCTAAAAGCACAGAAATACTGTCCACTGCCTGTATACTTCGTATTTTGGCGAATTTAGTGCGACATCCGGGAACTTTTGGTATACTAACTATGTCCATACGATGACCAATAAGCATACTACATACTCAATTTCTGTCACATATACAGTTAGTGCAGGTTAATACGAGTATTCAAACACAGCTTCGGTATTAGATGGTCAATGATCATAATAATTGTATGTTTATAATGCAGCTAGAATAAACATGGAACATTTCCTACACAGCTTGTTTGCACATACTAGAAATTATAAGAGGAATACAATATCTGGCAGGGTCAACATACTTGCCAGCTGAAAACTGCATCTCATCTTTTGTTTCTAGATGCAGTCAGAAGTCATCTAAACCACAATGCCTTTTTCTGCACAGTATGTGAACTTTAGAACGATTCCTTCTTTATTTTACTCCGAGACAACTGACAGACAATTACTTTATGACAAGGGGTGTCAAACTCTGCTGGTTTTTGCTTTCAATTAAGACCTAACTAGACAACTAGGTGAAGGGAGTTCCTAACTAATCTGTGACCTCAATTCTTCAATCAAGTACAAGTGAGGATAAAAAAAAACTGCACACTCGGCCCTCTGTGGAATGAGTTTGACACGTACTTTATGCAGATCCCAAATGTTTGAAGCTTACAAGGCTTCTTTTTGACAGTAAAGATGACCACTTGTTTCCTCAGAGGGTCTGGGGCAGAGATGGGGAGTTTTGCACCATTTGTTCTCTTCACAGGTTCTGGAAACCATTTCATACAAGAGCTGCCTCCTTGCTTTGTGTGTGTCAAACAAAGCATTGTTATTCTTTTAAACGGCGATGTCATTTTGGCCAAGACAGCCACAATGGAAATACTTGAATCGTTTGTGAATGTATCCTCACTAATCTGAATGAATAATGTGTGGGGATAACCTCCATGCATGTGGTATTGTATGTGTTGGAGTTAAATCAAAGACAAATATAAAAATGTACAGTACCAGAACCTACTCAATAATGCTACAGCATAATAAGAAATTCTGACAACTTAATTTTTTGATTTTTAATATGAATAATTTCACCCAAACTATTTTCAGTCTAAATACAAAATTCTTTAAAAATGTAAAAAAATATTCAGAGAATGTAGCAAAACTAACCACAATTAAGACCAAAAATCAGAATAATATTGTAAAGCACTGGCCTTCAATTATACATCTGTAACTCCAGGCAAGTACAAAAAAAATAATAAGTTGAGCATTAGCATTTCTATAACAAAGCATTAAAAACAAACAAAAATCTGCCTATGACTGCCTAAGCTCTATTTCCTTGCCGCTCTCCCTCTGCGGGGCTTACACGGCTGCTCCGACTCAGTACCTTGCTCAATGTCAATTTCCTGAGATACCGCTTTTCCTTTTGTCGCTTTACCTCTTCCTTTTGTAGCAGCCACAACTGTGGCATCGGGGATGGTCTCTCCCTCCGGGACAGCAGGAGTAGTGCTCGTGGCCTCAACGGGAGCTGCTGCAGTAGACTTTGCTGCACGTCTTGTTTTCTTGACAGGCTCCTTTGGAACAGCTTTATCAGAGAGATCTGCCTCTTCAGTTGTCATAGATCTTGCTGCATTTCTTTCGTTTACTGGCTTTGAAATGGGGACCGTGGCTTCAGCAGCAGAGGTCTCTATTGTGCTATGGCGTGCCCTTTTTGAGGGTGTTGATTGTACGGTCTCCTCTTTGACCGCGACGTAAGATCTTGCTCTTCTCCCTCGCACTGTCTTCACAACCTGCTGTTCTTCACTCCGTTCAGGCTGTTCAACCTTAGTAACAGGAACAGTATCATTCCGTCTGGATGTCTTCCTTTTAGGAAGAGGGGTGACCTTGTGTGTAACTTCCAAATCAGGTTTCCAATTCACAGATTTTGAGGTCTTTTTTGAGTCTTCGTCAATGGTTTCCATGCCGTCAATAGAATTTGCCTGGTCAGAGGTCGTTTCAGAAACAGCATTTCCCCTTTTAGGGGCTTTTCCACTTCTAACCACAGCAGTCATAACCTCCGTGTCTGTTACCTCAGCCTCCAACGGAGTGCTCTCAGCTGCAATGGTGGTTTCATCTGCAGAGACTATGGATTTAGCTGCCCTTCTACCTCGCTTGACAGGCTCAGTTGGAACTTCCACAGTTGCTTCTGCAACAGTGGGCACCTTTGTGGAATCAGCTGCTCCTCTGCGTGCTCGCTTGGCAGGCACTTCATCCTTCACAACGGCTTTTGCCTTCCTTCTCCATCCTTGTTTGACAACCGGAGCTTCCAGCAGTTCTTCAGCATCAGCCTCTTCACACTCTGGTCTAGCATCAACCTCAGTTTGTGCAGGAAGGTGGACCTCCTGCACTACCATGTTCTCAACTTCCACCACTTCAGGAACCTTCTGCTGCTTTGCTCTTCTTCCTCCTCTTTTAGGGTTCTCTGTAGGGGGAGCAGATGTTTCCGCCGGAGTCTCTGTGGATACTGGCGGGACACACCCAGGGTCCTGTTTAGTCCTTCTTCCCCCTCTTTTGGGTTTCTCAACTGGGGCCACAGTAGTCTGCTCCTGGAATTCAACAGTCAGAGACTCAACGGGGTGATCTTCAACTTGCTCTACAGAAGCCTGCTTAGTCTTCCTTCCCCCTCTTTTGGGTTTCTCAACTGGGGCCACAGTAGTCTGCTCCTGGGCTTCAACAGGGTGATCCTCAACAGGCTCAACTTGCTCTACAGAAGCTTGCTTAGTCTTTCTTCCCCCTCTTTTGGGCTTCTCAACTGGAGCCACAGTGGTCTGCTCCTTGGCTTCAACAGTCAGAGACTCAACGGGGTGATCCTCAACTTGCTCTACAGAAGCCTGCTTAGTCTTTCTTCCCCCTCTTTTGGGTTTCTCAACTGGAGCCACAGTGGCCTGCTCCTGGAGTTCAACAGTCAGAGACTCAACGGGGTGATCCTCAACAGGCTCAACTTTCTCTATAAAAGCCTGCTTAGTCTTCCTTCCCCCTCTTTTGGGTTTCTCAACTGGGGCCACAGTAGTCTGCTCCTGAAGTTCAACAGTCAGAGACTCAACGGGGTGATCCTCAACAGGCTCAACTTTCTCTATAGAAGCCTGCTTAGTCTTCCTTCCCCCTCTTTTGGGTTTCTCAACTGGGGCCACAGTAGTCTGCTCCTGGAGTTCAACAGTCAGAGACTCAACGGGGTGATCCTCAACAGGCTCAACTTTCTCTATAGAAGCCTGCTTAGTCTTTCTTCCCCCTCTTTTGGGTTTCTCAACTGGAGCCACAGTGGCCTGCTCCTGGGCCTCAACTTGTTCAATGGGAGTTTCAACACTCACAGACTCCACTTGATCTACAGGCTCCTGCTTAGTCTTTCTTCCTCTTATGGGTTTTGCAAACAGGACTGAGGCCTCCACCTCTTCTGTAGGAATATCAACCGCCACAACATTTTCTTCCATTGTTTTGGTTTCTTCAGATTCCTGTTTACCCCGTTTTCCTCTTGCCTGTGGTTTCTCAACAGGAACACTAGCAGGCATCTCCTTGGCTTCCACAATCTTAATTGGAGGAATTTCAAGAACCCCCGCTTCAACTTCTTCTACTGAATCCTGTTTAGGCTTACTTCCTCTCTCAGACCTAACGACTGGAGTCTGGGCCTCAAACGTCTCAGTGACAGGAACACTCACAGCTTCAGTGTTCTTCAACACGGTTTCAACTTGTTCTACAGAAGCCTGTTTGGCCTTTCTTCCTCTTCTGGGTTTCTCCACGGGGACATCAGAAGTTGGCTGCTGGTCCTCAATTGGAGGAATTTCAGCACTCTCACTTTCAACAGCGTTCTCCTGCACTGATTCAACTCTCTCTACAGAAGCCTCTTTGGCCTTTCTTCCTCTCTTGAGCTTTTCAGCAGGAACTGGGTCAACTGCCATTTTCTCCTGGACATCCACAGAGTCCATCGTTTCTGCTGGTGCCTCAACGCTACTGGTCTCATTACGCCTTGCCGATCTCCCTCTAGCAGATGGTGGCACAATCCCCTCAGTTTTCTTTACTCTACCTTTTACTGGAACAGAAGGCTCTTCACTGTCAAGATGTACCATCTCCACTGCCTCAGCAGGTGCAGCAATGGGCTCAGCAAGAGGAGCATGTTGTTCTTCCTCCACTACCTCAGCAGGTGCGGCAACGGGCTCAGCAAGAGGAGCAGGTTGTTCTTCCTCCACTGCCTCAGCAGGTGCAAGAGCTGGCTCTTCTACCTCCTGCACTGCCTCAGCAAGAAGAGCAGGTTGCTCTTCCTTCACTGCCTCAGCAGGTGCAGAAACTGGCACTTCTACCTCTTGCACTGCCTCAGCAAGAAGAGCAGGTTGCTCTTCCTTCACTGCCTCAGCAGGTGCAGAAACTGGCACTTCTACCTCCTGCACTGCCTCAGCAAGAAGAGCAGGTTGCTCTTCCTTCACTGCCTCAGCAGGTGCAGAAACGGTCTCTACCTCCTGCACTGCCTCAGTAAGAGGAGCAGGTTGTTTCTCCTCCACTGCCTCAGCATGTGCAGAAACTGGCTCTTCTACCTTCTGCACTGCCTCAGCAAGAGGAGTAGGTTGTTCTTCCTCCACTGCCTCAGCAAGAGCAGCAGCAAGCTCTTCCACTGCCTCGGTTGTCATGGCATCAGGAATCTCTTGGGCGTCACCAGAAATTTCTTCAACAGGTTGAACGACGTGCTTGGGGGTCTTCACAACATCTAAGCTTACTTTCTGAAGAGCCTTAGGCCCTCTTGGAGTGTTCTGTTTAGAAGATCTATTTCTCTTTGGAGTGGGTGCTTGAGGGTATTCAAACCTGAAAAGGAAAATATCAAATTAAAATGTTAATAGTACACCATTAAACCTATGGATCCAAGTGTATGGTTTAACATGACAAATAATTGTTCAATTATGACATGCTGTCCATCACATTTTAAAATGGACTATAAGCAAACTAAACTAGAGCCTGCCTGATTTTTAAAATCGGTGGGCCGATATAATAAAAAACGGACGATAGCAGCCTTTTACGGATGTATTTGCATCAGCGCTTAATCCACCGAAAAGGGCCGAGATAAGGTGCAGAGAAAACATGAGGAAAAGTAGACTCTTTGCATTTCATTAGTCCTTTAGCGAAGCCCGCAAAATCCGATGTGTTACAATCAGTTGTAGGCCTTCAGATATTTTTGTAGAAATTAAATTAAAATGTCATTTGTATTTCATCTTTACAATAATTGTAATCATTTTCTGATTCCATGCCTTCAGTTTGTGTTGTAAAGAGCAGGGTTAATACTGAATAGAGAAAATGATCAAAATCAGGATTCTCTTCGGTGGTCTCTGGGTAGGAAAATTGAGCTAGCTCAGCCAGCCATTGGCTAGGCCTTCAGAAGCTGGACAGAAGGCTTCTGGCATTCAACTGTATTAGAGCAGAATGAGTGACAGTGGAATGACCCAATCACATTTACAGGACTCGACAAGAGAAAAATAATCAGTGTCACAAGCAGTAGTTTGCTCACACTAGTAACGTTCACTAGCTTTTGTTGTAGTGACAAAATAGCGAAGGCAGCTGCAGCAGCTGTTAACTTCAAGATGGATGTTTTTGCTAATTTGCTAACCTTTAAGATGTACATTCATACTGTTTACAGCTGATTATCTGATGAGTGGCACTGTTTTGTTGCAGCTCGCTTGCTGTTAGCCATCTCTGAAAACAATGACTGAAACATTGTTGCATGTAAAACTTTAGATCCCATGTCAGTGTGATAGACATGATCAATTATATTTGCAATGGAAGGTAATAGCGTTTTTTTTTTTGTGACATAAAATGGTTGTGCTGTTGTATTGGTATGATTTCATGGGGCCTACTGGAGTGAATGGGCTGCTTATTCTTTAGCATTATTTGATGCTGTGTTTAACGGCTGTCGCCTGTATCAGCCGTGCCTGACCAGAATTGGCTCTCCATCGGTGCCATGGAGTGCAGTTATTACGGTCCCTGCCCTTTCAGCACAGTGAGCCCGTCACCTTTGATGTGACACTTGTCGCTATTGTTGATAGTGGTGTTGGCTACGTGTCCATGCCGGTTCCGTCTGGGTGGCAGCCCGAACCGCAGCCAGACCTGTTTAATTAATAATGTCAAAAGGTATTGATTAAAGATGTCGAGCGCATTAGGTGATGCTTCGTTCAGTTATTTTCTAGATTTGTTTGATAACGCATTGGAAGATTTGATGCCTCTGAATGCCTCGTTTCTAAAGTCAGTTGGCCAACGCATTCATTTATGTACATAAACCATGGATTGCTGATGCTATGTATTTGCCAGAAAGAAAAAAAAATTGTAATCGTCTTTTTGTAATAAAGCACATAAGGACCATAAAGGCTTCATAAAAAGGTCATGTTAACTGACTGCTATCATCTCATAGAAAAAAAAATGTATAAGACCGCCTAAGCCAGTGATGGAAAATAGAGTTTGTTTATTCTAAAACCCTATATACACTTTCCCAATAGCGATGGCTGAACAAACCAGAAGCTCTATTGAGGCTTTCAAGTCAACGGTCGGCCATATTGGCACTCCCCAGTAGGAGCGGTTCTCCATAGGAAATCATGAAATTCTATTTCAAACGTTTCAAGGAACAAATGAGTAAAAAAAAATATTTTTTTTGTAATGGGGACAGTAACATTAGTAATGTCTAAAATATTTACCATGCCTTCAGAAAGTTGACACACCCCTCGACTTATTCCACATTTTGTTGTATCACAGCATGAATTTAATAGATTTCCCCCTCCCCCTGGCCTACACACAATATCCCATGTCAAAGTGGAATTGTGTTGACATTTTTTTGCAAATTCATTAAAAATGAAAATCAATACATAGTCAACCACTTTGATATGGCAAAGGTTCAGGAGTAAAAGTCACAATAAATTGCATGTACTGTGTACAATAATATTGTAAACAAAAAAAATGTATGACTACCCCATCTCTGCACCCCACATATACAATTATCTGTAAGGTCCCTCAGTCAAGCAGGGAATTTCAAACAGATTCAACCACAAAGATGAGGGGGGTTTTCCAATGCCACAAAGGGCACCTATTGGCATGTATTTTTTTTAAAAGCACGCAGTCACTACAAAGACGTTCTTCCTAACTCCCCTGCCAGGGATTTCACCATGAGGCCAATAGTGACTTTAAAACAACGGCTGTGAAGGGAGACAACTGAAGACGGATCAACACCAGTTACTCCAAAATACTAACCTAATTGAAATAGTGAAAAGGAAGCATGTAGATAAAGAATATATGAATCCTGTTTGCAATAAGACACTAAAGGAATACTGCAAAAAAATGTGGCCAAGCAATAAACCTTTTGTCCTGAACAAAGTGTTATTGCATTTGCCCCAAACATACAACACGCTCCATATTTTCAAGCATTGTGGTGGCTGCATCATGTTATGGGTATGCTTGTAATCATTAAGGATGTGAGTTTCAGGATAAAAAAGAAACAGAACTAAGCACAGGCAAAATCCTAGAGGAAAACCTGGTTCAGTCTGCTTTCCACCAGACACTGGGAGATGAATTCATCTTTCAGCAGGATCATAACCTAAAACAAAACCGAAGCTACACCGGAGTTGCTAACCAAGAAGATGTTGAATGTTCCTGAGTGGCAGAGTCATGGTTTTGACTTAAATCTGCTTGAAAATGTATGTCAAGACCTGAAAATGGTTGTCTAGCAATTATCAACAACCAATTTGACAGAGCTTGAGGAATTTAAAAGAATGGGGAAATGTTGGCAAATCCAGGTGGAAAGCTCGAGACTTACCCAGAAAGACTCACTGGTGTAATCGCTGCCAAAAGTTGATTCAACATGTATTGAGGGGTTGAATACATTTCTAATCAAGATTGGTTTTATTTTTCATTATCGTTAACAAATCTTAGAATGTTTGTACGGTGTATATTGTTGACTGAAAACGACAATTAAATCACATTTAATCCCACTTTGTAACAACAAAATGTGGAAAAAGTCAAGGAGTGTGAATACTTTCAAGGCACTGTATATTTATTCTTAGTTGTGTTTAACTCACAATTTAAAAAGTATGCATTAAAGGTGTCTAATAGAATAAATGTGGCAAACAAGACACATTAATATATGCATTTCTATTGCTTCTAAAAATATATATTTTTTTGTGGTGGAGAGTACCCTAACTAAACCATAACCCTTACCATTTTACATTTCAACTTCAATGGGGTAAGCAAGGACCGTTCACTGAGGCAACGCTTGGGGCGAAAGGCAGCAATATGCCAGCAGCCAATTTTGTGAGTTATGTTTTTCATTTTAAGTGACAACTACCAGAATTCAGTGACCACAGCTCTTCAATTGATGACAACATAGCTACCGTAAATACCAATACATTGAAAATGTGTCCCCGTGTCATTTTCCAGCAGGCTAGCACGAGGCAGCCAGTACAGTTTATCCTCATTTCACTAGAGTAACAGTTTTTCCATAAACATATCTTGTCATTCTGGTGCTCAAATTTATTTGCTTACATTTAATGTTCTTTAATCAAATGTAGGAAATAAGCTTAGAGTATTTTTGCAGGGCTGTTTTAAGCGCAATCCATACAGAAAATGTATGTTTTTTCTTTCCAGCTATAGTAATAAAATATTTGGCAGATAGTTAACTTCGACGCTACCTATCCCTGTAGCGGGATCATTTTCGTCGGCAACCGCTGAATAGCATAGCGCAACAGTCAAATAATATTACTAACTAATATTCATATAATCACAAGTGCAATATTGCGAAACACAGATTAGCCTTTTGTTAATCACCCTGTCGTCTCAGATTTTGAAATTATGCTTTACAGCAAAAGCAATCCAAGCGTTTGTGTATGTTTATCGATAGCCTAGCATAGCATTATATACACTTAGCGTCAGGAAGCTTGGTCACGAAAATCAGAAAAGCTATCAAATTAACCGTTTACCTTTGATCTTCGGATGTTTCCACTCACGAGACTCCCAGTTACACAGCAAATGTTCCTTTTGTTCCATAAAGATTATTTTTATACCCAAAATACTGACGTTTGTTTGTCACGTTATGTTCAGAAATCCACAGGAAAGAGGTCATGACAACGCAGACGGAAATTCTAAAGTGTCGACAGAAACATGCCAAACGTTTTTTTTATTTTTTATAATCATTCCTCAGATAGTTTAAAAAATATATATATATATATATTCGATAATATATCAACAGAGTGTGTAGCTTTTTCCATAACAGCGGAGGAACAATGGCGGCTTTACTCAACTTACTCCGACAGCCCCCACCTCTCCACTTATGCCATGTGATCCTTCACGCTCATTTTTCAAAATAAAAGCCTGAAACTATGTCTAAAGACTGTTGACACCTTAGGGAAGCCACAAAGGAATCTGGTTAATATCCCTTTAAAATTGAGCAATGGGAGTCTATGGAACATGGAGTTTAAAATAGAAGCCACTTCCTGGTTTGATTTTTCTCAGGGTTTCGCCTGCAATATTAGTTCTGTTATAGTCAGACAATATTTTGACAGTTTTGGAAACGTTAGTGTTTTCTATCATAATCGGTCAATTATATGCATATTCTAGCATCTGGTCCTGAGAAATAGGCAGTTTACTTTGGGAACGTTATTTTTTCCAAAAATAAAAATAGTGCCCCCTAGCTTCAAGAGGTTAACAGTGAATATTTACATTAAAATCAGATCAAAAGTCCCATATCGGTCAGGCTCTAGACTAAACACATTAAATAAATTCTTATTCGCTGACTTATAAACTGACATAAGATGCACAAACCTGAAAGAACGGTCAATAATTGTGATTAGATCCCCATGTTTTAAATGTTCAGACAGCTGCAAAACCTCTCCATTGACACGGGTCGGGTTCGTTGAACTCAAATTAGTTAAAATAACCTGCAAGAGAAGGGGGGGGGGGGGGAGTATCTTACAATGCTTGCTCTACAGACACTAAAATTAAAGTAACTGACTTATTGAAGGCAGCAATTATATTGGCTGACTCTGCAATTACCTTGTTATTTTCATTCAACTCAATCCTGCAATGCTCCTTGGATACTTCGGGAAGTTTAACGCAAATGTCGCAGTCAGGTTTCCTAAGAGACAATGAGACCATAATAAATATTCTGTAGAAAGGTTGTCAACATTTCCTGATTTCATTGTATACCCGTCATCAGCTCTGCAAATATATGATTGTCACATTATTAAACTTTTTTTTTTTTACTGTTTAAGGCATTTAAGTTGTATTTCATGGTTTATCTTTATCCCCATAAGCTGTTACTCCAGCAACAGCTACAATTGCTGGGGTTCACACAGCACACATATGGAAACAAAAGTTCAGTTGAGTAAATGCTAAATGTGTGGCAATTTATAAACAAGAGCAGGCTAAATCCAATCCACAATTAATTTTCAGTGAATAAGGCTGAATGGATCTCTAGGGTCTGTGGTGACATGTCTTTTGAAAAATTTCGAAAAGCTGTAATAGTGAACAAAGCTCAACAAACAAAGACAGCAGTAGAAAGGCCGCCTCGTCACAAATTTAAAAGTGACCCCAAGTAGGGATTGGCAAAAACATTAAGAAATCTAAGATGTGTCAAATAAATTATATCCTGCTCTGGGCTCAAGCTATGCATTTGGTTTGCTAACTTGCTAGATGTCAAGATTAAGCAAATGTCTCTGCTGTAATCAAGAAGCTTGATTGGCTAGCAAGTAAACAAACCAAATGCATAGCTGGAGCCCTGGGCTGGATATAATTTGACACATTTCAGATGACGTTTTTTCTTCCTCCCGGTATTGTAAATCAACCTGTTGTTATTTCAAAATAGCACCAAGTAAAAACCATGTTCCATACATGCAGCAAAAGTAGACTCATAAAATTATCAGTACCATACAAAACTATGAATATATTACATTTAGACAATGGCACTCACTGCTATGGCATTTCACATGTTGACAGATTTGAACAGCTCTTTCTCACCTTCCAAATAAGCATGATGCAGTCAGAGGAAACTCAGTCCCATCTCCGCCACTCCTTTTGATTACAACTATTTTCCCGAACAGGGGCATTTTGAATTCAACATTACCTAAATTAAAAAAATTATGTTAGGACATTGAGCAATCATGTGAAATGTGTGACTCAATGATTCTAGCTACTGGCACGAGCTAGCTAGGGGAGCCAAGTTGTTAGGATTCGTAAAAAGAACAGCAACCAATAACCTGTGTGCAAACTGGTTAGTACTGCCTAGCAAGATTAAGTTGAGTGATTGCAGTGCCTCTTGATAGTAGTAAACTACTCGTAGGTTACATGAGTTAAGAATTGAATCGCCAACCAATATGTATTGCTGCATTGAACCCGCATGCCACTGTGCTTACCAACCTAGCCAGCCAAGTAACCACGCTCTTCCGTGTAAACTAATTACCGGTAGCAGAATAAGCAGAGCGTCAAACACCAATGTAGAATTGCTATTCAAACATTGATGTGGACTGACGGGTGAAGCTAACTTGTCACTCTGTGCATTGTGAATGCTTATGTTAGCTATCTAGCAAGCAGATATGTTACCTGAGAGGCATTTAGGAGAAATAGCGTCACCGTGAATCTGAAAATGAAACAAAGACCTTTTTAATTAAAAAGCTGATAAAGTTGAAATATTCAGAACCTATTATAGTCATGGGATAAGATTAAATAAACCATTCAACAGCTAATAAACATAACAGGCAAATAAGTTATGCCAAAGACTTTTGTGTGTAAACTTACCATTATACCAAACAGCATCTGTGTTATAAAAAGAGAACAATGGAGCTGAAACTACACAGAAATAGCCGTGTTGCCTTTACCTCTTTTGTCTCGCTGTGGACGTTGTCATCTTGGACTTTCCCAGACATCTCTTCAACAGGTCCAGCAATTTGTTTGGGGGTGGTCAGCAGTTCCTTTACACCAACTAAGCTTACTTCCTGAGAAGCTTTAGGCCCTCTTGGAGTTGTCATCAGTTTTCCTCTGAGGTCTTCAATGGGTTGCACCTTCTGTCTTGGGGTCTTCATGATCCTCTTCACTCCAGTGAGACACTCGGGTTGTTCGGGTTTCTTCTGTTTGGGAGTCGAAATAGATTTTTTTGATTCTGGCCGCTGTTCTTCCTTCGATTCCTCTGAAGACCTCTCTAAGGCAAGAATCTCATTTTGTGTAGTACGGGAGTCATCAGCTTCCTCCGTGATGAAACTGGATTCTTGACCATCCCGAAGGAGTCTAGTGACTGCATCGCTGTTGTACGCTCCCCGTTTAGCAGTAGAAAAAACAAGTGGAGACACCACCATTTCACCTGTGAAGATAGGATATGTTTAGTGTCAACTGATTTCAGCATGATATAGCTAACTGCCAAAATAACAGAAACACATGAGTAAATAATGGATACAAAGTATATTGAAAACAGGTGTGGTTCCTGAGTTAATTAAGCAATTAACATCATGTAGGGCAGGGCAACTTCAGACCTCGGAGGGCCTGATTGATGTCACACTTTCTCCATCCCTAGCAAACAGCTGATTAATCAAATTGCATTCTAAACTGAAGATCATGATTAAGTGATTGGAGTCAGGCGTGTTAGCTGGGGCAAAACTGTGACACCAATCAGGCCCCCTAGGACTGGAATTACCAACCCTTGTATAAAAATGCTGGGCAGGGCATTATTTCGGCTACGCCCCCATAGGATGACAATGTTCCCCATCCACAGCGCACAAGTGGTCACTGAATAGTTTGATGAGCATAAAAACAACGTATGAAACATATAAGTGTACAATTCAGAAAAAGTCCCCCACACCAGATTCTTCATCATTCATACTCATCTTGACATGATCATAGGGAGAATCTCAATTACATACTCCTTGTGTCCTCTCGCCTCTTCTCAAAACCCATTGGAGAAGGTCAGAGGGGAGGGACAAGGAGTATGCAATTGAGCCCACACCCCCCAAAATCACTTACCAGTCTCCTCTGGGGTATTCATCCCTGATGATTCAATCATAGATGTAGACTGGGCTCTCAGGGGGGTCTTGAGGGCACTCTGCACATTGACCACAGACTTCCTCTGCCTAGCAGGGGTCTTGAAAATGTCTGCGATGCCTGAAACCAAACAAAACCAGGTTGCTTTACTTGAGAACAATGTATGTAACAAGTCCTTTATATACAATGGATGAGCTCATAAATTCACCCTGGCAATCTACGCCGAATTCTGAGCACCCTGGTTTGAGTTCCAGAGCGCCAAATAATTGTTTTAATTTATGACAGCTTTCTTAGCGCATGTTTATGTATACCTATTAAAATGGTTGCTAGTAACAGAGTAAGTCACTAACCATCTTCATAACAAACACTCACCGGCTCTACTCTCTAGGGCAAGTAAAAAGTTCAGAGTGAGGCACTCTTACAATACAGTATATTTACCAACACCCCACATGAAAAACATATGCACATAGAACAGTGGGATTAGGAAATAGAACAATTACCTGACAAATCCTCATCCATTTTCATGTTCTTTTTTAGCACAGCAATGTTGTGGACAAGCTTTGGGGCGGCCCCACTTGGCTGAATGGCTTTCAGCCTGTGAGCTTTGCCCACAACAATAGTCACAGGTGAATCGGCATGACCAGTGCTGACATGTCCTATGAGTTTCCTCACAGGTGTCTGTAACAGAACAAACAACAAGTTAGGTAATGTAGCCATAGGAAAACAAAATCAAGACTACCATTGAAGTCAATTTAACAACAAGCTTCAATTTGCTACACTAGACAAATTTCATAAAGTGCAGCCATGGAGGGCAAAATACTATTGAAACATACCTTCGGTTTTGGTACAACAGTCTTCGTCTTAGTCACTCGGGTGGTTTTCTTGGTTGGGATAACAGCTTGGGTCTTGGTCTGGCCAAACTTCACAATGTCAGCCCAGGAATTCACAACTTGAAACAAAGGAAATTAAACACTTAGATTGGAATCAAAATACAAAAAGCAACAAAAAAAAGTTACTGAATCCCAAATAGGAAATGAAGTAAATGGATGCATACCTTTCATAGATGCCCGAGAAACACCACTTCTTCTACGGATGACTTGAAGGGAATTTTTCATTGCGCTTTTCTGTGTCGTCTTCGAGGTAGACGACATTGTCGTTCGCCTCAAAGGAACACGAGGCGTTACAGTGACAGACGGCTGTAGGACAGAGTCCTGGTCTGCGGTGGGTGATGGAGTGCTGACGAGGGACACTGAGAACCGGCCTTGCATGGTGGGTGTCGTGTTGGCTGATGGCAAACTTGCAGGGGTCTTGGGAGTTTTCCCAGCCTTGGGTGTTTGAGATTCATCTTTTAATGTAGACTTTCTTCGAGCAGGAGATGGAGTCTTGACAGCAGTTTTCAGGGTCTTCTCTTTACCTGGAGATGGCGTTTTAGCTTTTGGTGACTTCTTGGCAGACGAGGGAGTCTTGGCAGACGCCTTCGGTGACTTGGCGGGTGAGGGAGTCTTGGCAGACGCCTTTGGCGACTTGGTGGGCGAGGGAGTCTTGGCAGACGCCTTCGGCGACTTCTTGACAGGCGAGGGAGTCTTGGCAGATGCCTTCGGCGACTTCTTGGCAGGCGAGGGAGTCTTGGCAGATGCCTTTGGCGACTTCTTGGCAGGCGAGGGAGTCTTGGGAGATGCCTTCGGCGACTTCTTGGCAGGCGAGGGAGTCTTGGGAGATGCCTTCTTTCCTGGACTTCCTTTCACGCTAAGACTCTCTGGGGCAGATTGTTCATGCTCCTATGAAATGCAAAAGTTATTTAAGTGAGAATCAGCAATATATGTGAAATGAGCAAAGTCAGCACACAAACCAACAGTATATTATTGAACTTGCCTTTATCAGACCAATTGCAGACGCTCTCCTGAGGAGTGACTGTTTCATTTTGGGGGCACACAAGCTTCGCCGTCCAGGAGTGGCACCTTTGCATAGTGGGGAGTCAGGAGGAAGACGTTTATCGAACAGTTCCGGCTCCAAATGACCTCCAAATGAAACCCTTTTCCTCTTGCACAGAGGTGTTGGAAATTCAGTTTCAAGGTCTCCACTCTTCCGTTTCTTAGCAGACGACTGTTTAACTGAGTAGATGGAAATGAAAAATATTTTATTATAGTGGTCAAACACATGCAATCACAAGAGGACATGACACCTTAGGTTAAACCAGGGGAGAACTGCCCACTCTCATTGAAACCAGAGGTTCATGGCTGTTTGCAGTACTACAGGCATTGTTAGCAGAAAACAGGACCACTATTATAGGGAATGGAAACATTTTAGAAGAATCATGGGACCAATAGACAACAGATCCTTGAAAAGGTTATTTTAAATTGCACACAGAAGTAGTTAAGGATAATTTAGTTGCTAACGGCGGCCTGCAGTACTCTGGTCGGCCTTGAACTTTGAGTCAGTGATTGAGAGAGGGCAGCTAGGGTGTAAAGTCACTTCCCGGAGTAGCTCAAACTGTGCATGTCTCCATGATAGCCATCTTAACAGACTTCAATGCGCTATCGAGTCTCCGCATAGGAATGAATGGTGTCACATGATCAATGGCATTGTTTATACATATATACAGACATTGGGTTAAACATAGGAATAATACAGAATGTAAATCAAATAATTGACATTGCTTAAGTTTCAAAGTAGGTTAATATGTATACGTGAAAAACGTGACAGCTATTGGAAAATAACTGGGCATCGTTTCCTCACCATTGATGGGTGCGGTCACCTCCAGCTCACAAAGCACATCCTGGGCTTGAAGCTTTTCCCCAGCAGGCCTTGGAGAGCGGGAGTGCTCGGTCTTAGGAGTACTTGGCGTGGAATTCTCAGTTAGTACGATCTGGTCTTGGTTTGAGACGAAAGCATCAGCAGGTGGTTCTACCCCAGTTATCAAAGATTTGATAGGAGTGGCTTCCCTACTCCTCCTCCGAGTGGGGGTCGTAAGGATTTCTGCAGTCGGACACTCAGAAATCTGCTCAGCCACTTCACTAGCAGTGAACTTCTCGGGGGTTGCCAGGTGACTTTTCCTCTGAGAAACAGGGGCGGATTTTTCTTCAACAGTGGTGGGTGTTATGGACTTTGAAGAACGCCTTTTACCTTTGGGAGTTTCAAGAATAGATGGAGGCAGTTGGATGAAATCGTCGACTGGCACATTCCCCTCAACAACCCGACCTTTGAGGGACTTTCGCTTCTTCTGAGCTGATTTTGGAGTCACTCCAGTGACAGGTGACACATTTTCAGTCTCCGCCTTCTTGGGTGTGGAAATGACAGACGCCCCATCCACTTTCCTGGTTGAGATAGGGTTCTGTGGGCAAAGCCTCGAAGCAGGTGTTCCAAGTGCTTTCTTTGGAGTCTTGGAATCCAGATCTTGTTTGAACATTTGGTACAGCTCACAGAAAGGGGAGCTTGGCTTGTTCTGTTCAAGACTTCCATCCTCCTTGGGTTTGACATCAGAAGTGTTGGTTCCATCTTTAGCACTGGTATCCCTTGCTTGGGTTTCATGTAAAACCTGTGACAAAGACAGCTTGAGCAGACTTTCTAGGGCAATTCATGAGGTAGATTTCCTAAATGGTGCATATAATGAATAGTAAGTCATGCTTTATTATCAAATATGCCTCAGGCTTTTACTTTTAGTGTGCAACATGCATAATACCTGAGGAGTTTCACTTTTGCTAGCAGTAGAATATCGATTTTTCTTTGGAGTGGGTGCTGGAGGGTATTCAAACCTGAAGAAAAATAATTACAAAGGCCCATTATCATAGTGTCTATCCATGTGCATGTTCAAAATGACAAACACTTGTCCAATTATGACATGCTGTCCATCAAAGTGGAGGAAGACAGTAAGCAGACTAAACACATAATTCTTATTCTCTGACTGTTATAAACCGACAGAAGATGCACAAACCTGAAAGAACGGTCAATAATTGTGATTACATCTCCATGTTTCAAACGTTCAGACTGCTGAAAAACCTCCCCATTGACACGGGTCGGGTTCGTTGAACTCAAATTAGTTAAAATAACCTGTAAGAGAAAACGGTCTTTCAATACTTGCTCTACAGATATTAAAATAAAGCCGACTTATTCAAGACAGCAATTAGTGCATTCGGAAAGCATTCAGACCCCTTGACTTGTCACATTTTGTTACATTACAGCCATATTCTAAAATTGATTACATTGGGGGGACAATCTACACACAACAACCCATAATGACAAAGCAAAACAGGTTAAGACTTGTTTTGAGACTTGACCAAGACCCTTCTCCCCTGATTGTTCAGTTTGGCCAGTTCTAGGAAGAGTCTAGGCTGTTACAAACTTCTTCCATTTAAGAATGATTGAGGCCACTATTATTGGGGACCTTCAACGCTGCATAAATGTTTTGGTACCCTTCCCCAGATCTGTGCCGCGACACAATCAGGTCTCAGACCACTACGAACAATTGCTTCAACCCCATGGCTTGGTTTTTGCTCTGTCAACCGTGGGACCGTTTACAACAGGTGGACCCAAAAAAACATCTCAAGGATGAGCACTGGAAACAGGATGCACCTGAGCTCAATTTCAAAAGGGTCTGAATAGTTATGTAAATAAGGTATCAGTTTAATACATTGGCAAAAAATATATCTATATATTTGCCATGTCGTTACAGGATATTGTGTAGATCTGAATTATTTTACATTTGATCCAATTTAGAACAAGGCTGTAACGTAACAAAATGTGGAAAAAGTAGAGCAAACTGAATACTTCCTGAATGCAATGTATATCGACTGACTATAGTTACCTCTTTATTTTCATTCAACTCAATCCTGCAATGCTCCTTGGAGACATGAGGAAGTTGAATGCGAATGTCGCAGTCAGGTTTCCTAAGAGACAAAAACACCATTATATTATGTAAAAAGGTTGTCTACATTTTGATTTCATTGCATACATAAAGATTTGGTTCTGTCAATACAACATGTGTTTATGGCATGTCAATTATATTTCATAACCCCATTAGTAGGGTGTCCAATCAAAAATGTTTTTTTTGACCAATGGGAAAAAGGGCCCAAACCACATCTATCATAATTAGTTATTTTCTACCCTTGTAGGATGGCCAAAATTAGGATTACTAAATAAATGGAAGCCTGAGAAAGGGTAATAAAGGTTTTGTTTTTTTAAAAGTGACATTGCACCTGACAGGCTCACTTTCGCCTCGAATCTGGAGGACATTAAACTATTTAGAGCTAAGATGGATGTCGATTTTGAGGCATGTAGTATTTTAATCTTTAATATGCTTCTCAGATATATATTTTGAAATATATATATTTTTTATTTATTTCAAAAAACAATCTTTGAACGACACATTTAATTCAGCTCATGTCATGCAGCTTTGAAGACGACCACAAAATCCTCTAAAGTTATGAGAAATCTGCACAACTATGTCAGAGCTAGGTGCTTATTATCGGATGTATTAGGTTACCAAATCCAAATCTTATTGGATATCATGTCAATGATATGTTAGAGAAAGATACCACTGAAAGATTTAGAACATGAATAATCATTTATTGGTCAAATGTATTTTATAACATAAGGAAGTACAATTGTCACCCATGGGTGGACACCCTACCATAAACTGTCACTCCAGCAAAACGTATTGGGGTTAACAGCAGCACATACAGGAACAGTCCAGTTGAGTAAATGTTAAACGTGTGGCAATTTATCAACATGGGTGTGCTAAACCCAAACCAGTTAACTTTCAGTGGATAAAGTTGAATGGGCCTCTAGGATCTGGGTGACATGTCTTTTGAAACGCTGTAATACTGATCAACGACAGCAGAAGAAAGCCCGCCTCTTTACAAATTTAAAATGGCTAGACTGCAACATTGAACCACTGAGTAAAAACACGTTTCATTACATGCAGTAAAAGTTGACTTTCATACATTGAACAGTACCAATAAAAAAAACGAAAACATACTTAATGACTCTCACTTCCATGGTATTACACGTATTGTTGACAGAATTTGAATGCTTTTTCTCACCTTCCAAATAAGCATGATGCAGTCAGAGGAAACTCAGTCCCATCTCCGCCACTCCTTTTGATTACAACTATTTTCCCGTGCAGGGACATTTTGAATTCAACTTTACCTAAAATACAAAGAAACAAACGTTAAGATAATGAGCGATCGTGTAAAATATGACTGATTCAACAATGATTCTAGTTAGCCACATTGTTCTGATTTGTAACATCATCGCAACAATGTATTGATCAATAATCTGTGCCAACTGGTTACAACTGCCAAGTAAGGATACGTTTGAGGATTGTAAACGCTAGCGTCAGTCTTTGTAAATTAGTTACATTTGACTTTAAAATTGAATCGCCAACCAACATGTATTCCAACAAGCATGGCACTGTGCTAACCTAGCTAGCCAACTACCCACGCGCTTCAGTGTTACCGAATTATTCATAATAAACACATTTAGCAAACTACCAACCAATGTAGAATGGCTATTTCAACACCGTTGTGAACGGGCAGTCGAAGCCAAATGTTGTTGCCACTTTGAAACGTTCTACCCGATCTAACTTTTGGCAGGCGTTAACTAGCTACATTTGCAAGCAATTATACATTATTTTGTTAACGTTACCTGAGGCAGTTCAAATATTCTTCAAAACAGCTGGTCGTCCATAAACTACAGGATAATATTTTACCCTTTATTAAACTATAACAATGATTGATAAAATCATCAACCTTGTTTTAAAAGGCTCGCCTTACCTTCCTAAAACTGTTTCTCGTTATCTTGCCCTACCTATCTTTAGCTAATGTGTAGATGTGGACGGTTCCTTACTGCGCTTGGCAAAACGGTTAGCGTACTTCAGTGTACATGAAATCCCTCCGCACAATTCAATCTTATTAAAATACATAGTTGTGCTGTGGACTTGGTAGGTCATAAAATATATTGGATATTATATTTTGTAAAACATATACCCCGTTTTACAGATTTCAGTGTGTCAAATGTGCTTTAAAATATGAAGGACTATTTTGTTTACAAGCCCGGCGGAGGACTTCTTCGCCCTCTAACAGATAGACATTTGAAAACGTTTGAAATTACGCGCGAAGTGTGTCCATTGGCTGAAATCCTGTTAAAGGTACACGCACAGTAGTAGGAGGCAGAGCGGATTTGTTGAAGGTGAAATAACGTTGTAAGAAATTATACAGTGATATAATTAAACAATTATATCAAACTATTAATTGTTTGTCAGCAGTGTATGTTAAAAGTAAAATCCCAGAAACAAAAAGGTACAAATATTAGTTCAGTCTTTTCGTTCCTTGAATCTGAATGGTCAATGTGAACTAATCAAAATATCAAACAAATATATTTGTGAGTATGGTAATGTTAACTTCCCTGAAGAAATACAATAATACGATTATTGTGGAGTCAGATTAATATAATAGTTCGATTAAAAAATGTACATGCTTTGCAAGAAGAACGATTTCCCTAATAATCATATTTGCATGGACACGTCTGAAATCAGTCTACCTGATGGCACTGATAAATGCAGAACATCGACAACCAACATAAACGTTCTACCACAGCGACCATGTTATTTTTGGGAATCATATTTGATTCGGAGTATGGACATATAACTAAAGTTTGTATGTGATAACTACTTCTAAGACGCATACATTCAATTGTTCCGAACTCACTCACGCCAAGGAAAGAGTCTCGCTCGGCTCGTGCTAGTATATGCGCAAATTACACAGAACAAAAATATAAACGACCGCAACATGTAAAGTGTTGGTCCCATGTTTCATAAACTGAAATAAATTATCGCAGAAATGTTCCACAAAAGTGTATTTCTCTCAAATGTTGTGCACAAATCTGTTTACATCCCTGTTAATGAGCATTTCTCCTTTGCCAAGATAATCCATCCACCGGACAGCTGAGAAACTGATTAAACAGCATGACCATTACACAGATGCAACTTATGCTGGGGACAATAAAAGGACACTAAAATGGGCAGTTTCTTCACACAACACACTAAAATACCACAGGATGAGACATAATACCCATAATACTCATAAAAGCGATCGTTATCCCACCATACATTTTCCCATAGGGCATTTTAGAAACACTTAAAATAAGGGCTGTGTTTCGTGTAGGCTTACCGAAAGCAGTGCGATGCACTGTTGAGTGTTTAAATCCTGAGGGGCTTGTGCTGATTGTACTGAGATTATGACAGCAGATTAAATGGCGTGCCTTGAGAAGGCAAGAACAAGAAGTTATGTCAGGAGAAGTGCAGTATTATCATAATGATACGTATACTTGGAATACGGAGGAAGAATGGAGGGAAAAAGAGAGGCAGAGGAGATCTAAGATAAAGAGGGAGGAAGAGGGTGAGCTTGAGTCGGTTAAAAATGGAGGAAAAAAGGGACATGGTTTGTTAAAGAAGAATGGTAGAAAGTGTAAGCAGAGTGAGCTGAAGACAGGAGGAGAAATGGAAGTGAATGAGGGTGAAGTATTGGAGGTGGTAGGTGTGGTGAAGTTCTCGGAGCCCGAGAAAGATGAGTCTGACAGTAGGAGTGAAGTTTTGGGGAAAAGTGGACCCTTGTCTTTTGGCTGATCCATTTGTGGTTTCAGGGTAGGTGAAAACAGAATTGAGTGCTGTGGAATCGGTGAGGGTAACCAGCAGGCACTCTGCGTTAAACGAATGGGGACAAGATATGTGAATAAGAAAAGGGTGCCATTAAAAGGAGTGATAACTGGGGTAGTGGTAAACTCTTTTTACCACTACCCCAGTGGGCCTACTCTTTTCTCTGTATACATCAATGATGTCGCTCTTGCTGCTGGTGATTCTCTGATCCACCTCTAAGCAGACGACACCATTCTGTATACTTCTGGCCCTTCTTAGGACACTGTGTTAGCAAACCTCCAGACGAGCTTCAATGCCATACAACACTCCTTCCGTGACCTCCAACAGCTCTTAAATGCAAGCTAAACTAAATGCATGTTCTTCAACCAAGCTTTTGTTGGCGGTCCCTCGCTTCATATTCGTCACCAAACTCACTGGCTCCAGGTCATCTATAAGTCTTTGCTAGGTAAAGCCCCGCCTTATCTCAGTTCACTGGTCACCATAGCACCACCCACCCGTAGCACGCGCTCCAACAGGTATATTTCACTGGTCACCCCCAAAGCCAACTCCTCCTTTGGCCACCTTTCCTTACAGTTCTCTGCTGCCAATGACTGGAACGAATTGCAAAAATCACTGAAGCTGGAGACTTATATCTCCCTCATTAACTTTAAGCATCAGCTGTCAGAGCAGCTTACCGATCATTGCACCTGTACATAGCCCATCTGTAAATAGCCCACCCAACTACCTCATCCCCATATTGTTTAACATTTTTTTGCTCCTTTGCACCCCAGTATCTCTACTTGCACATTCATCGTCTGCACATCTATCACTCCAGTGTTTAATTGCTAAATTGTAATTATTTCACCACTATGGCCTATTTATTGCCTTACCTCCGTAATCTTACTACATTTGCACACACTGTATATATACTTTTCTATTGTGTTATTGACTGTATGTGTAACGGCTTTCTTCCTGGGAAGGAGAGGAGGACCAAAATGCAGCATGGTTGAAGTTCATGGTTCTTTAATAAGAGACACTTAACATGAACAAACTACAAAACAATAAACGTGGCAAAACCAAAACAGCCCTATTTGGTGCAGAAAACACAAAGACAGGAAACAACCACCCACACATCCCAACACAAAACAGGCTACCTAAATATGGTTCCCAATCAGAGACAATGACTAACACCTGCCCCTGATTGAGAACCATATCAGGCCAAACATAGAAATAGACAAACTAGACACACAACATAGAATGCCCACCCAGCTCACGTCTTGACCAATATTAAAACAAGGAAAACACAAAAGAACTATGGTCAGAACGTGACAGTATGTTTGTTTATCCCATGTGTAACTCTTGTGTTGTTTGTGTCACACTGCTTTGCTCTATCTTGGCCAGGTCGCAGTTCTAAATGAGAACTTGTTCTCAACTGGCCTACCTGGTTAAATAAAGGTGAAATTAAAAAATAACTTTTAAAAAATGTAAACATTTAAGATTCCCGATGTTTGTGATGCTCGTCGTATGGTGCGACGAAGACAGGGTGGCATGAGTGGCGAAACAGAAGAGTTGTTGTCTGTTCTTTTGAGTTTTGATGTTGCCCAACAAAATCATGTTAGCATATACAGTACTAGTCAAAAGTTTGTACACACCTACTCATTCAAGGGTTTTTCTTATTTTTTTCTTATTTTCTACATTGTAGAAAAGTAGTGAAGACATCAAAACTATGAAATAACAGATATGGAATCATGTATTAACCAAAAAGTGTTAAACAAATCAAAATATATTTTATATTTGAGATTCTTCAAAATAGCTGCCCTTTGCCTTGATGACAGCTTTGCACACTCTTGGCATTCTCTCAACCAGCTTCATGAGGTAGTCACCTGGAATGCATTTCAATTAACAGGTGTGCCTTGTTAAAAGTTCATTTGTGGAAATTCTTTCCTTCTCAACGCGTTTGAACCAGTCAGTTGTGTTGTGACAAGGTAGGGGTGGTATACAGAAGATGGCTTTATTTGGTAAAAGACCAAGTCCGTATTATGTCAAGAAAAGCTCAAATAAGCAGTCCAGAAAATGTCAAGAACTTTGAAAGTTTCTTCAAGTGCAGTCGCAAAAACCATCAAGCGCTATGATGTAACTGGCTCTCATGAGGACTGCCACAGGAAAGGAAGACCCAGAGTTATTTAGAGTTACCAGCCTTCAGAAATGGGCAATTAAATGCACCTCAGATTGCAGCCAAAATAAATGCTTCACAGAGTTCAAGTAACAGACACATCTCAACATCAACTGTTCAGAGGAGACTGTGTGAATTAGGCCTTCATTGTCAAATTGCTGCAAATAAACCGCTACTAAAGGACAGCAATAATAAGAAGAGACTTGCTTGGGCCAAGAAACAAGAGCAATGGACATTAGACCGGTGGAAATCAAATCACATAAAATTTTATTGGTCATATACACGTGTTTAGCAGATGTTATTGCGGGTGTAGCGAAATACTTGTGTTTCTAGCTCCAACAGTGCAGTAATATCTAACAAGTAATATCTAACAATTTCACAACACTACACACAATATACACAAATCCAAAGTTAAGGAATGGAATTAAGAATATATACATATTTGGACGAGCAATGTCGGCACGGCATAGACTAAGATACAGTAGAATATAATACAGTATATACATATGAGATGAGAAATGCAAAATATGTAAACATTATTAAAGTGACCAGTGTTCCATTATTAAAGTGGCCAGTGATTTCAAGTCTATGTATATAGGGCAACAGCCTCTAAGGTGCTACTGATGGCTATTTAACAGTCTGATGACTTTGAAGATAGAAGCTGTTTTTCAGTCTCTCGGTCCCTGCTTTGATGCACCTGTACTGACCTCGTCTTCTGGATGATAGCAGGATGAACAGGCAGTGGCTTGGGTGGTTGTTGTCCTTGATGATCTTTTTGGGCTTCCTGTGACATCGGGTGGTGTAGGTGTCCTGGAGGGCAGGTAGTTTGCCCCCGTTTATGTGCTGGACAGACCGCACCACCCTTTGGAGAGCCCTGCGGTTGCGGGTGGTGCAGTTGCCGTACAAGGCGGTGATACAGCCCGACAGGATGCTCCCAAGTGTGCACCTATAAAAGTTTGTGAGGGTTTTTTGGGGCCAAGACAAATTTCTTCAGACTTCTGAGATTGAAGAGGCGCAACACCACACTGCCCGTCAGGAAGTCAAGGACCGAGTTGAATAGGACGTGGTTCAGACCCAGGGCCCCGAGCTTACTCATGAGCTTGGAGGATACTATGGTGTTGAATTAGAAATGTCCGGTGCGAGAGAGGCAGGTTGAGGATTCCAATGTTAGAGTAGTGCAGAAGTTTTCATATGCTGAGGCAGTGAAGAAAGTAGAGGAAGATGAGTCAAGGGGGAGGGATCCTGAGAGGAGTGTTATGAGTAGTAGATCTTTACCAGTACAGAGGGATAAGCCAACAAGTGATATACAGTGCCTTCGGAAAGTATTCAGACCCATTGACTTTGTCCACATTTTGTTAAGCTACAGCCTTTATCTAAAATTGATTAAATAAAAATCTACGCACAATACCCCATAATGACAAAGCAAAAACAGTTTTTAGAAATTAAAATTAAAAAACTTTAAAAACTCTAATACCTTATTTACATAAGTATTCAGACCCTTTGCTATGAGACTCGAAATTGAGCACAGGTGCATCCTGTTTCCATTGATCATCCTTGAGATGTCTTTACAACTTGATTGGTGTCCACCTGTTGTAAATGTAATTGATTGGACATGAGTTGGAAAGGCACACATCTGTCTATATAAGGTCTCAAAGTTGACAGTGCATGTCAAATCAAGTCAAAGTTTGTCACGTGCGCTGAATACAACAGGTGTAAACTTTACAGTGAAATGCTTACTTACAAGCCCTTAACCAACAGCGCAGTTTAAGTTAAAAAAAAAGGTATTAGGTAAACAATAGATAAGTAAAGAAAAAAAAGAAATGAGGCTATATACAGGTGTCAGAGCAAAGACTAAGCCATGAGGGTGAAGGAATTGGGCGGCAGGTAGTGGTTAGAGCGTTGGACTTGTAACCGAAAGGTTGCAAGATCGAATCCCTGAGCTGACATGGTAAACATCTGTTGTTCTGCCCCAGAACAAGGCAGTTAACCCACTGTTCCTAGGCCGTCATTGAAAATAAGAATTTGTTCTTAATTGACTTGCCTAGTTAAATAAAGGTAAAAAATTTAAAAATGTTAATTGTTCAAAGTGCTCTGAGACCGGATTGTGTTGAGGCACAGATCTGGGGAAGGGTACCAAAATATGTCTGCTGCACTGAATGTCTCCAAGAACACAGTGGCCTCCATCATTCTTAAATGGAATTAGTTTTGAATCACCAAGATTCTTCCTAGAGCTGCCTGCCTGGCCAAACTGAGCAATCGGGGGAGAAGGGTCTTGGTCAGAGAGGTGACCAAGAACTTGATGGTCACTCTGACAGAGCTCTAGAGTTCCTCTGTGTAGATGGGAGAAACCTCCAGAAGGACAACCATCTCTGCAGCACTCCACCAATCAGATCTTTATGGTAGTGGCCAGACGGAAGCCATTCCTCAGTAAAAGGCACATGACAGACCCCTGGAAAAAGTCAAGAGGTCTGAATACTTTCCGAAGGCACTGTATGTTTCAGTAACATTCTATTTTTAGCATTAATAAGTATGTCGCAGAAAATTGAGGTTGTGGTGGCAGCTGCAGAGAGGTATTTGGGTGGGCAAGACTTGATGTCAGAAGATTTCCAGGGTGTGTTAAGTGGTGTCCCATAATTTCAGGCTGGTGGCCTGAAGTAGGACTAAATAGATGTAAATAATTTAAATAGGAGTAGGATGGTTTTATTTATTTATAAAAAAAAATGAATATAATTTAGTGAGTGTAGTGTTAGATGGTAGGGTATTTTCTTTTTAGCACAGTATAAGGGAGTTATACTTCAGTCTAGTAGGTGGCGGTAATGCAACATTTATTGGATGCTAACCGCCGTTAAACCTGAAGAAGTGTAGGCTTACCTTGGCGTGATGTTCTGATAACTGTGTAAATCTCTCTAGGACAAGGTGACTTTTATCAATATACAGTGCCGTGCGAAAGTATTCGCCCCCCTTGAACTTTGCGACCTTTTGCCACATTTCAGGCTTCAAACATAAAGATATAAAACTGTATTTTTTTTGTGAAGAATCAACAACAAGTGGGACACAATCATGAAGTGGAACGATCACCCTGAACACACCATCCCCACTGTCAAACATGGTGGTGGCAGCATCATGGTTTGGGCCTGCTTTTCTTCAGCAGGGACAGGGAAGATGGTTAAAATTGATGGGAAGTTGGATGGAGCCAAATACAGGACCATTCTGGAATAAAACCTGATGGAGTCTGCAAAAGACCTGAGACTGGGACGGAGATTTGTCTTCCAACAAGACAATGATCCAAAACATAAAGCAAAATCTACAATGGAATGGTTCAAAAATAAACATATCCAGGTGTTAGAATGGCCAAGTCAAAGTCCAGACCTGAATCCAATCGAGAATCTGTGGAAAGAACTGAAAACTGCTGTTCACAAATGCTCTCCATCCAACCTCACTGAGCTCGAGCTGTTTGCAAGGAGGAATGGGAAAAAATGTCAGTCTCTCGATGTGCAAAACTGATAGAGACATACCCCAAGCGACTTACAGCTGTAATCGCAGCAAAAGGTGGCGCTACAAAGTATTAACTTAAGGGGGCTGAATAATTTTGCACGCCCAATTTTTCAGTTTTTGATTTGTTAAAAAAGTTTGAAATATCCAATAAATGTCGTTCCACTTCATGATTGTGTCCCACTTGTTGTTGATTCTTCACAAAAAAATACAGTTTTATATCTTTATGTTTGAAGCCTGAAATGTGGCAAAAGGTCACAAAGTTCAAGGGGGCCGAATACTTTCGCAAGGCACTGTATTTGTCTGTATTTACGCCCCAAATATGAAATGCGAATTAACTGCTAATGTGGCTATCATAAAGAACTACAAATGCCATGATTATCTGGCTGAAACTGCCGAATCGAAGCAAAGGTAAGAATCTCTGGATTAACTATCTAATGTTTGTTCAATGTAGTAATTAATAAATTGGCTACATTTCTTTAAATGGACAATTCTGTGAAATGTATTGTGCAAGTTTTAAATGGACACAATACCTGTTAGCAAAGATGTCAGCTAGAAATGACATGATGGAGCCTGCAGGGAATTGTAGTTTTGCATGGTGTCTACTTTGATGCTAATTAGCATTTTTGAAACTGAGAGTAAGTAGAGCTGGATATATTGATAAGTCACCTTGTCCGAAAGAGATTTACAAAACCTCAAATCATGGTAAGCCTACACGAAACACAGCCCTTATTTTAAGTGTTTCTAAAATCCGGTATGGGGAAAAATGAAGAGTGGAAAAACAATTGGAACCATTTCCCTGTTTGACCGCTAGGTTTTATGGGTATTATGACACCTCCACAGTGGGGCTCTATGCCACAGATGTCTCAAGTTTTGATGGAGCGTGCAATTGACATGCTGACTGCAGCAATGTCCACTAGAGCTGTTGCCAGAGAAATAAATGTTAATTTCTCTACCATAAGCCGCCTCCAACGTTGTTATAGAGAATTTGGCAGTACGTCCAACCAGCCTCACAACCGCAGACCACGTGTATGGCCTTGTGTGGGCGAGGGGTTAGCTGATGTCAATGTTGTGCCCCATGGTGGCGGTGGGTTTATGGTATGGGCAGGCATAAGCTACGGACAATGAACACAATTGCATTTTATCAATGGCAATTTGAATGCACTGAGATACCGTGACTAGATCTTGAGGCCCATTGTCGTGCCATTCATCCGCCGCCATCACCTCATGTTTCAGCATGATAATGCATGGCCCCATGTCGCAAGGATCTGTACAAAATTCCTGGAAGCAGAAAATGTCCCAGTTCTTCCATGACTTGTATACTCACACGACATGTCACCCATTGAGCATGTTAGGGTCGCTCTGGATCAACGTGTACGACAGCGTGTCCCAGTTTCTGCCAATATCCAGCAACTTCGCACAGCCATTGAAGAGGAGTGGGACAACATTCCACAGGCCACAATCAACAGCCTGAGCAACTCTATGCGAAGGAGATGTGTCGCTCTGCGTGAGGAAAATTTCAATTGTAAATAAGCATTTGTTTGTAACGGACTTGCCTAGTTAAATAAATATTAAATAAATGTGAAATCCATAGATTGATTGCCTTATATGAACTGTAACTCATTAAAATCTTTGAAATTGTTTCATATTTATTTTTGTTCATTATAAATACACAGCTGGAACGCCGATTTAAGGTGTTTACAATTCTTAATAATTCTAAAGATTGCTCAGAAATCCAGGGGTTTTAATCAGAGTATACTTACTTCGATTTTGACCGTACACAGATTGATAAACAGAGTAAGGTATTTACATTACTATTGCATAATCTGCCTACTGCCATAGTCAGTTTAATATAAACTTATTACTGTGCATTTAAACGTACTCAAAAGGCTGGTAATCCAAAATAAATTAGACACCTGTACACTGTTCCTAAAAAATGAGGAACACTATATCTTCTACCAATCAAATGATGAAGCCATTTGAGTAACTGCAGCAAACATCTTTCTCGCTAATTTGAAAAGCTGTTCTTATCTCATGCAGTTACAAGAACTAGTACAATCCCTCCAAGCACAAGCAGAGACGCAGTATGCTCTGTGTTCGTAGTTTACCGTCTGTGATGAGTGATATTAAACGTTCTATGCCAGATGACAAATAACCCCTCTCGATGGCCTGCTTGCTACCAGCAGAACACCGTAGCCTTCGTTTGGTATTTGAGGGCCTAACGTTTGTATGGTTGTCCTCGTACTGTACTGCAGTCTGCAACAGCACATATACCATTACCACGGAACCCATTCATTACTGCGTACTTAACATTATGCAAGACATTATGACTGTCTGTAAATGGTAGCCGTTGCTGCCATCAATGTATTTCTTCTATCAGAAGAGGCCTACTCATCTATCAGTGGGGTGTATATGACAGACATTTGTTTACACGCCAAGTAATGCTTCTCAAAGGACAAGGCTCAGAAGACTACTCAAGTATAAGACTATAAAAAAGATATATTACACATCTTGATGTATTATCGTAAATGTGTAATCAAACACTGCTTCAGGCACACACAAACACTATTATGAAATGTTTTTATTTTAAGTTGCCTGATGAATTTTGAAAAAAATTGCAACATATTCCATACTTCTCAAATCGAGGGGTTTGTGTTGCTAATCCAGATTTGCTGGGGAGAGGCTTGTGCGCTGTTGTGGACAGGTGAAGAATTGAGGGTAAAAAGAAAGCAGCTTTGACCGTACAAATAAAGAAATGGAAAAAAAAGGAACACATTTATGATTCCAACAGAATCCATATTGACATCCTCTTCATAGCTCTTGTTTTTCAGACCAGTCTCTCTGCAAAGTACTGGCCTAGCAGAGACGAGTGATTGTAGAGTTGTAGAATTCAGTAGCATGCATATGTGTGTCAGTGTGTGTGATAGGCAGTGGGGTGCAGCACAGTGGAAACTCTTACGAAGAACAAGCAAAGCATATAGAATGATTCCTTCCTGAGACATCGGTATGTGTTTGTGTACAGTGATGAATGTTTGAGCGAGCTGCGTGTGAGAATCAAAAACTAGGCTCAGTGGTGATGTTGGGCTTCTATGAAGAATCACAGGTGGTATTGCTCTGAGGCAAAGGTCAAAGGTCCCGTTTCCCAAAACGGGGTCACATTCATTAGTGCACACTGCAAAACATTTTACAAGGGGGGGAGGGTAGACTCTCCCTGTGTCAATCACTTATTTTTTATTTTTCATGCCTAATGAATACGACCCAGGTTGTTGGTGTAGTCGTGAGAGCATAGTCAACAAGGACAACTTTCTTCACCATCAATAGGGAACACTAGATCACTCAAGTTACCCTCCCCCATATCATTTTTTGGGGGAAAATGTGTGTACTGTACTCCATCCTTCACATTGTAATCCATTTGGGAACCATGCTGTGTCTAGTCTCTGTGCCTAGCTGGATGAACCCAGCGACTGGCTCTCAACCCTCCAACTCCCCAAATCCAATCATCAAAAAGCCCCAATATGAGTGCTTTGGTTTTCTTTTTTGTATTCATGGAAATCTATGTTGTAATTTAAGGGGTGAGAGTGAACTAAATTGTGGCTGCTGTTAAGAACCATAGTGATTTCTATGGACCTGTCCCTCATTTAAAGGGACAAACAGATGCGTTTCCTTCAGGAAAATGTGCTTCAAATATATTTTTCTTGAAACAGAAACCTATGAACAAAACACGTAAAAGGTATTCGTAGTTTTTTTTTTTTTTTAAAGAAATGAATACAGCTAATATACATGAACTCAAAGGCTACTTAAAATACACCTTAACTTCATTCATTTGATTTCTTGAAGGACCTGTGACCATATCATACATCCAAGCTCATACAATCATTTTTTCCCCATTCTCTTTTGCAGCAGAAAAAAGGAGAGAAAAAGCAAACCCAACCTGGAATAGTTCGATATTTATCGCAACTCTTTTCTGTGCACATTTGCGTGTGTATGTCTTTAAATTGAAAAAGTCATTTTAACTTCTTTACTTTTGTTAATTAAAACATCATCAGTATGTGATAAAACAATGGAACAATTCTCTTTTGATACCCTCATGGGTATAAAACAATTAAAACACACAAAAAAGTAGTTTTTCTTCTCAACCTGTTATTCCATCAAGAAGAATTCAATCACAACAGTTCCTTACTTTTCTATATATATATATTTTGTACGAAATCTGTTTTTCAAAGATGGAAAAGGAGAATGACCCAGTCTTTTTATGTGGGTTCTTCTTCGACAAGTCCATGCCTGCAGTCCGCCTTGGAGAAACGAGAAAAGTGTCTGGTGTTAGTCTGTCCGCTTGTCCTGTCCATTTGTCTGTCTGTTCCCCCCTTTCCCGCCAGCCCCTCTGAGTGGACCAGTGTCCACAGCTCTGACTGCTCGATTCCTTCCCTCAGTCTTTCAGGGAGAGAGAAAGAGAGAGAACGAGAGAGAAAGAGAAAGAGAGAGAAGGGTGAGGGACAGAGGGGACATCAGCAGTGTTCCAGAAAACGGAGAAATCCCACCACCGCCCGTCCGCCATTTTCCCGACAGTGTCTTTGAGGGGGTGGAGCACATAGGGAGGAACACTCAAGAACACGCCAGTCTCTGTGTCCATTGAGGACCCCCCAACCACAGGGAGAAAGAGGGGGATGAGCGAAAAAGAGGGCGGCTTGCTACGGTGACTGCGTGGTGGGGCTGGGGCTGCTTTGGGCGGAACTTGGGGATAGGCTGGGGCTGCAGCTGCCTGGGAGGGCCCCACTGGTCCGGGAGCCTGTGGCCCCACTCTCCAGACCCTCAGAATTCTCTAGCATCTCCTGGATGAGAGGGGGCATGGAGCCCGGGATCTCCATCTTCAGGGTGATGACACGCTCGGCTCCTGAGGAGGGGAGGACCAAGATATGGTGTTAGTCTGTCCTCAGTTGTGGACATTCAACCCCTTTATATGAATGAGTCACACTTGACTTGGATCTACATTACAAATGTATACCTTTACAATTTAGTTTAAACCTTTATGGACGTTGCAAAGTAAGTACTTTAAAAGCTGCACTATGCAGAAATTGCGCCTCCATTTCCTGGTTGCTAAAATTAAAATAGTTTGCCTAATTTCAGTTCGCGACAAAACAAGCAAGTATAGTGGAGAGAATCATTGTACCATCTAAACCGCTGTGAAATATATTTTCCATAACCAAAAATATTGTATTCTCAGCTGGTTTACAAAACCGAAAGTAAAAGACGCAAAAACAAAACTTAAGAATGGGAAGCATATAAATAGCGCACATAGAACAGATCTATGCTTCTTAGACTTGCTTTCGATAAAAATCTAAAAATCTACAGATCTAAAAATCCCATTTCTATGTTAATTTGGTCGGGTCGCCCAAAAAGTTGAATATTGCAGCTTTAACTACTATATATAGTAGTCCATTATAATATAACGCTAATTGAAACGGGACTTCCAATTAATAAGTGAGCTGAGTAAGGGGGGTGGGGGGGGAGTCTCTGAAGAAACACTTCATATACAAAGTGGGACCTTCTGGTAGTCAGAGGCTCCCAGCCAACAGAACTATACAAACTGCAGTGATGTGTAAGAAAATTGTCCCCAGTGATAAAACGCAGTGTTGAGTGATAGACTGAGTCTGAAGGTTTTAAAAAACAGAGGCTGCCGCATGCATGTAGATTATATCACCATAATAAAACACTGGGAGAAGCGTTCCTTGAACAATCTTCCTTCTACTTTTCAAAGTGAAGCAGGATTTATTTCTATACAAAACCCATCTTAATTCTCAGCTTTTTTGGTCAATTTTTCAATGTGTGTTTTAAAAGAGAGAATCATCACGTGCAAATACGCAGGTCCTCAGGGGCAATATTACAAGACCTAGAGAACATCAATTAGGCTTTTAATGGCATTAGGCACTAGTTTCACGATCAGTAAGTGATTTTTGAATTGTCAAAAACACATTCAAGGTCATGAAAGGTCTGCTGTACTGAGGGGGCACAGGAGTAAATAACAGTAATAACTGTACCATCCGCATAGAGAGGAATGTTACAGGTTTCATAGAAATAGTGAAGAGAACAGGGCCCCAGAAATCGACCCCCGCTGCACACCTTTCGTAATACTGAGGAAACTACATTTGTGTCCTGTCCGTTATCGATCATCCTTGAACCAATCGCAAGATGCCTGATCTTGGCCTATTTCAGACAACCTTTGAACGAGAAAGAAATGGTCAACGGTGTAGACGGATGTCTCGGACTGCCTATCACCTTTGGCACTGATGCTCCTCAGGTCGGTGATCTTCATCAGCATCTTGGGAAACATGTGTGGTTTGTGAGGCCTCCTCTTCCTCACATAGATCTTCAGAGCCTCCAGTAGGGGCTCCTGTAGTACGTCTACCTTGTCTGCCTGCTCCAGGTCCTGCCGATCTACACACAGCCACAAACACAATACAGGGGTGTGTTCAGTGAGTTGAAATGTAATAAATAGAGCTCATGCTAAACTGTATGCATTCTCTGCATTCAAATTGCCATCGATAAAATGCAATTGTGCTAGTTGTCCATAGTTTATGCCTGCCTATTTCATGCCATATTATGCCTGCCCACCATGGGGCACTTCTGTTCACAACGTTAACATCAGCAAACCGCTCGCCCACAGAACGCCATACAAGTGGTCTGCGCTTGTGAGGCTGGTTGGACGTACTGCCAAATTCTCTAAAACGACGTTGGAGGTGGCTTATGATAGATACATGAACATTAAATCATCTGGCAACAGCTATAGTGGACATTCCTGCAGTCAGCATGCCAATTGCACACTCCCTCAAAATTTGACAGATCTGTGGCATTGTGTTGTGTGACAAAACTGCCCATTTAAAAGTGGCCTTTTATTGTCCCCAGCACAAGGTGCACCTGTGTAATGATCATGCTGTTTAATCAAATTCTTAATATGCCACACCTATCAGGTGGATGAATTATCTTGGCAAAGGAGAAATGCTCACTAGCAGGGACATAAACAAATTTGTGCACAACATTTTTGATGAATAAGCTTTGTGTGTGTATGGAACATTTCTGGGATCTTTTATTTCAGCTCATGAAACATGAGACCAACCGTTTACAGGTTGTGTTTATATTTTTGTTCAGTATAGTTTTGAGCCTGTCCAATATGTGAATGCTGGAATACGGTACAGTGACAGTTGCCTATAATGAGAAGCGATGTGACCAGCTCTATTGGTTTTAGATAGCGACACCTTCACAGCCACATGAAGACGAGGCAGATGAACCCCTACCCTACTCTACCTGGGCACAATGTCATTATCAACTTCAATCACTGAGTATGTATGGGTGCGTCTGTATATGCAGTAGCATTGGTTAAATCCAAACAGCCGCAGTACCTCCACACAGCAGACAGATGGCGCTGAGCAGCCCCGTCTCGGCGTCGTCCATCTCCAGGGGGAGGAGCTGGTTGGCGAAGGCGAACACCAGGTCGGTGAGCGGTCCGAAGCCGGCATTGTGCATCTGGGTCCGGTTTAGCGTCAGGCCGTCCGAGAACGTCATGGTGTCCTGCTCTGGTGTGTAGCGCGTGCAGATTCGCAGAATCTGAGGGAGCAGAGCGCAGGATTGGTTGAGAATGCCAGAAATAAAATACATAGGCCAATCATGAAATAGCACAGGGTATGAATCGATAAATAGCTGTAGTACTTTCAATAATCCTATGAACAGATCTTATATAATAGAGTGGTCACCACTCACTAATCCCAAGCCTGAAAAAACTAGATTGTGTGCAGGTTTTTACACCACCCCAACACTCATACATCCATTTCAACTGATCGAGTTCCTACTTATAAAAGGTGATTTGTTGGTGATATGGTGTTTTAGTGCTGGAACAAACGCCTGTACTCCCTCTCAGATGGACCAGGACCAGGGTTGGTTAATTGACCGACTCTGATCGTGAAGAGCGATCCGAGAGGGTGTGTTAGCATTTGTTCCAGACAACCATTAGTAGACCTAACCAAAAGCGATCCCCTTACCAGTATGTCCAGACAGGCGGCCTTGAGCAGTGTGATCTGGTCAGCGATGGTGAGCGTGGTGAAGCCGGGCAGCTGCTTGGCGAACTCCACTGTCTTGATGATACACTTGGTGGACAGCTCACTGAATTTGTCCCACAGGTTCACGTCCAGAGCCACACGCCGCTCCGAGCTGTTACTCTGTGAATGAGATAGAGAAACTAATAAGAGTTTGATGGCTAACCTGTTTTAATTGGATGAAGATGGTTTTACATTGAAGCAGCAGCGCAACTTTCACTGGGGACGGGGGGAACGGGGGGGGGGGGGGGGGGGGGTCACATTCTGAAATTGCCAGTACTGAGCTAGTAGTGTCTCGACTGAGGTAAATGAATTAGAGAGCTAGTAGCCACCAAAGCCAATTTAGCTCTAGTCTAGCCTGTAGCTATCAGTATCAGATTGCGATATGAGGTGGCTATTATTACCATTTAACAGCTGTTGTTTGTATGGAAATGTTTTGTAGCCTTTTTGTCCCGTTTCAACAGAAGTAAATTAACTTCGATTGCTTTCGCCAATTTATATACAGAGAAAGAGAGCTGGCCAGAAATTGGCGGTTTTTGTGCAATGTGAGTTTTTATTAGAGTCAGTATAGCAATGTAATGTTATTGATTTGTCAGTTTCCCTTGATAATTCTAGTAATAAACAGCTCTACAGGCTTCACTGTCATAGTGTTGTATACTGACGGTGACCCATGATCATCATGTCTTAGCAGGATCAGATGGTGACAGGTGTCCCAGCAGGGTCAGACAGCCAGGGAAGACCAGTCTACGGAGTTCTGGTGATTTTTGCAGTATATTAACAATATTATTGAATGATACAAAGTTCCATCTTGAGTTGATGGGTAGACCTACAGTACCTACAGGACAGCAGATTAATGCTACAGTCTGGGATCTGGGAATAACGGTCATTTCAATTATTGAACCATTGATTCTATTCTTAGATAATGTATAAATGTACACCAAGGTAATTCTTTCTCATGCCTCAGTTTAGGAGGATCAGATGGTGACAGGGGTCTCAGCAGAGACAGGCAGCCAGGGAAGACCAGTTTAGGAGGACCAGATGGTGACAGGGGTCTCAGCAGAGACAGGCAGCCAGGGAAGACCAGTTTAGGAGGACCAGATGGTGACAGGGGTCTCAGCAGAGACAGGCAGCCAGGGAAGACCAGTTTAGGAGGACCAGATGGTGACAGGGGTCTCAGCAGAGACAGGCAGCCAGGTAAGACCAGTTTAGGAGGACCAGATGGTGACAGGGGTCTCAGCAGAGACAGGCAGCCAGGGAAGACCAGTTTAGGAGGACCAGATGGTGACAGGGGTCTCAGCAGAGACAGGCAGCCAGGGAAGACCAGTTTAGGAGGACCAGATGGTGACAGGGGTCTCAGCAGAGACAGGCAGCCAGGGAAGACCAGTTTAGGAGGACCAGATGGTGACAGGGGTCTCAGCAGAGACAGGCAGCCAGGGAAGACCAGTTTAGGAGGACCAGATGGTGACAGGGGTCTCAGCAGAGACAGGCAGCCAGGGAAGACCAGTTTAGGAGGACCAGATGGTGACAGGGGTCTGAGCAGAGACAGGCAGCCAGGGAAGACCAGTTTAGGAGGACCAGATGGTGACAGGGGTCTCAGCAGAGACAGGCAGCCAGGGAAGACCAGTTTAGGAGGACCAGATGGTGACAGGGGTCTGAGCAGAGACAGGCAGCCAGGGAAGACCAGTTTGTGATGGAGCGCAGGTGAATTTTTGCAGATACACTTTATTCTCTCTGTGCAGCAAACACTGAACAAGCCAGATGCCTCAAAAGATGTCAACTATAATACTGTACAGAAATGTAAACGCAACATGTAAAGTGTTTCATGAGCTGAAATAAAATATGTATAATGTATATGTGTAGCTTTGCACTTATTTTTTGTATTATTTTTAACCTTTATTCCCAAACCTAAAGACTGTGAAAAAAAATTGTGTTGGAAGAGAGTTTAGTTATTGACTAGGCTGGTGGGGGTCGGGCATGTAGAAGGATCTGGCTGAAATTTGATAGAGGATTTCTTAATAAACACAATCAAAAGTCCTTGTACTTCATTTTAAAAGAGTTGTTCATTAGTTAGGTTATTGTTTAAAGGTGCAACAATATTGATTATAGAATTAGCTTTGATCTTGTTCAGTCTTATCACTTAAACATATTTAACAATGATCTCTGAACTAGCTTGATGACTGGGACATTTTAGCTTTTTTTTTGGTTCTAAATTAAGAGGGCTAGAAGGGCCATGGGTCATATTGGATTGTGCAGAAATGCAGGAAATGATCTTAGATGCCCCAATTCTTTTTTGGGGGGGGGGGGGATCCTCCGCCAGATTATGTCCCCCCACTTCTAAAAACAAAGTTGCGCCCCTGCATTCAAGACTCCATACAGACAACATGAATGACACAATAAATCAAATGAATGATCTCTGTGATTATGAGAATCACAGGTAGCAGCACCAACAAGGTTCTGAAGCTACACTTAAACAACACTTTGAAGAATCATTCAGTTAAAATACCAACCACAACAGATGAGCGAATGCACTGTCCTGGTAATCTGTGAGATTTTACATACAGAAACACACACACCTCTGACTAAGTATTGTGGTGCTCACCGTAGTGTATTTGCCGAGCTGGCAGAGGGAAGGGAAGGTCTCCTTATGTGCCTTGCTGACCCTGTTGATCATCTGCTCCGTCTCAGTACTCAGCACGTAGCTCTCAGTGCACTCCGGCTTCTTCTCATCCTTCTTCTTCTTGTTCCGGTCGTTCCTCACCGCTGACGGGAGAGAGAAGGAAGAGAAGCAGGGTTTAGGAACAGGGAGGCCATTTAGCAGTGGAATGTCTAAAAGGTGTGTTAAAAAGAAGGGGGCTTCCGAGGTAAATTTGGTATGTCTCGGTTACAGTTGGTTGGTTTACAAACAGTCTAGGAAGGATACTGCTTTTCCTGCCTAAACTAGAAAGTAATTGTGATATCAAAGACAGAAATAAAACCAAAATGAAATGGCAAGACCATCGGTGAAATTAAACTGCGGGTAAAGCACCCAGGATTTCACTTGTGTTGGGGGGGGACAAATTGTGGAACAGTATTTAAATTGTGGCGGTATCTAGACTGAAACTAAGAGGGGATTGAGATATAAAATAGAGGTAGCAAAAGGACAAGAGTAGGAGGTGGTGTATGTAGGCTAGCTAACAGGACAGATACCCGATAGAAGAGGATGATTAAGTGGCAGAAGGAAAACATCAAGCTCCGAGGGCCTCTGTAGCTAAGAAGCCAGCAGAACACATTCCAGCTCTGATCCCATCCGGGAAGATAAACGACCATGAGAGGTCGGCCCAGGGGGGACAGAGATATTACTGAGGAAATAATCCAAAAGGAAAGCCTGAGAAATGCCATTCCCCGCGGCGCTCCGACCGCTGCTGTGAATGTAGCTACACTCACTCCCGAAATGACAAATACACCAGCCGCTGCTGTGTTTAGCATTGGAAAGCCATTAGGGTATATTCAGCTCTCTCCCTCCTCCCCCTCCCTCCCCTCACCCACCCTGGGGTGTATAGGTCTGACGAGGGGAGGCGGGTTAGGTGATAAATAGCGTTGGCGGATAAGGTCGTTCATAATGCTGACACATTGCTACTGCTTTCATTAGAGGCCCTGGCTAATCTAATAACATAATATGACAAATATCCAGGCGGTAATGGTTTTAAGGGCTCGACTGAGCCCCCGCTCCCACTAGCTGCACAACCCCCTCTAGCTTTCGCTCTCATGCACTCTGTCTATCTCCATCACTGTTGCGCATTCCTCTCTTCTCCCTCTCTTTAATCCTCAATCGCCAGCTTATTTCCCTCTTTGTCGCTCCAAGCTTCACTTGTTCTCTGATAGGTCTTCCCTGGGTTTGTTGTTTTCCTCTTCTCACCCCTTTCCCCAGACCACAGCTCGAGCCCCAGCGCAGACCCAGTGGTCCCAGACCTCGACCCAGAGGTTAACCTTAGGCACAGACCCTGGATCAGTTCCCCCTGTCCAAATCCTAACCATTATAGGGGTACACAAAAGTCATCACAGATTACTGTCTGTCTAGGGACAACATCTGACCCAGGGCCAGAAAGGGATGCACCGTACAGGGACAACATTCATTAAATCAGTCCACAGACACGGGGGGGGGGGGGGGGGGGGGTCCAGGTCTGATACTCACACACTATACAACAGCAGATCCTGCATTTGCTAGGTAAGCGCACCCTCAAATCACTAAGACTTCAGATGAAAATGAGACTTTTGGCAAAATTTGGCACAATTACAGAGATATTGATTAATGTGCGTCACTAACAAGTAAGTAAAGTAAAGCACTTTCTTACATCTATACAACTACGCATTGCCAACAGCTATTTCTTCTTGCCACAAAGTCCATCCACCTTTAAAGGAGCTGACAGGTGAGGAGAGCTGAGAATGATGTGAGTGTGTGTGCGTATGTGTGTGTCTCGGGCCCTCCCCCGCTCTCCCGTACCTGTCAAAGCGACTCAGCCAGCCCCCCCCCCCCAACCGCCATTACGGCGCCCGTTGGAGACGTTAAATGAATTCCCTAAATAAAAGTGGAGAATCCTTAACGCAGAGACATTACCCGTGCTGACAAATTGGCACCGCAATCAAAAGCTGCACAACACAATTGAACGCAGTCATTAAAGAACTATTAGCCGGGACTCGCGATCAGTCACGGAGAATTGCTGTGTGCAATAACTGGAGGGCGATCCATAGCAGGGCTAGCGAGGGGGAGAATAAATACAGCCCACAGCATTATTTTGTGTGTGTGTGTGTGTGTGTGTGTGTGTGTGTGTGTGTGTGTGTAAATCGTGGAATGTGTCTACACGAATGCTTTGTTTGAGCTATGAAGGATTCTTTCTAGCATTCTTAAAATGGTACGACCGTGTGGAATTGGGTTTCCCACTGATATGAAACACATTCTAGCAGTCTATTCATTGTAGCATATTGTATTGTATTGGGTATGCTAGAAGCAATACACATACTCCCATCAATCAATCACTTGTACTCATAGTGGATTTCACAATACAAAAGGCTACGTTTGACAATGTGTCTGCGTGCGTGTGTATGAATGTGTGGGTCCGTGCACGTGTGTGTGTGCATGAGAAAGCGAGAGAGGGCCAGCTAGCTGACAGACAGGGATAATTTGAAGGAGGAAAATTAAACCCATGACAGGTCGTCCATCACACAGATTAAATTCAATGGAAAGATAAAAATGTCAATGTTGCCCTGCTTCTCCTGCCTGCCTCTCTCTCGCTGCTCTGTTTTGGCCAGGCAATGATGAAACTTATTCTCCCTCTATCCTCTCCTACCCTCCTACCCTCCTCCTCCGTTCATACATGCTGGAGATGCTAGGGCACTGCACGGGAGATGAAAACAGGTGAAGAGGGATGGATGGAGGGAAAGAGGGGACGGAGGAATGGAGTTGGGGAAGGAGGGGGGGTGACTGCTTACCCGGGGGAGCTGCCCTGTCCGCCCCTGGCGCCCCAGTCTGTCCTCTCCCGGTCTCCAAGGGTGGGGGCGGCGGCTGGGGGCCCAACGCCATCCCGCCTTTGGAGCTGGAGCGAGGAGCTGAGGCGACAAGGAGGGGCACAGTTTTACCCCCTCGACAGGGCACACACTAACTAACACAGGGCTCCCCCGTAGTACAGTCCAGCCACACACACACACTCTACTACAGTAATTACAGCGGGGAACGTGTGTACAATGAAATGGACTGTCCTATAATCTGAACGTTAATAACCAAATTCAAAACACAACTAAAAAAATGTAAAAAACTTGAATAGGCATATTCTCTGTCGTACACAGACTGTATTGAAAACCACACAACTTCATGACATGGATCAGAGCATTTCCCCCAAAAACTCCAGGCCAGCCCCTGCCTTTCCTCGACATCACTGACTCCTCTCTCAGGCTTTCCCTGGTAACCCCCCCCCCATCTCTCCCCTCCTTCTCTTTCACTCGCTCTCCCCCTCTCTGCCTCGGCATGGCCACCTGGCACCGGTCCTGACGGTGTTGGAGCTGTCGGGCAGACGCAAGGTCACCGAGACGTCCCCTAGCAGAGCGGCCGGCCCTCCCAGCCTCCTCGGTAGCTCCCCGCAGGTCCCCAGATGGCCAGCCCCCCCCCCCCCCCCCCCCCCCCCCCCGATGGAGCCCCGCAACACAACCAAAGTCATCAGCCAGGACACAGGGACACACGGAGAAAGACATCTCAACACTACACCCTCACATAACCCAATCAGTACACACACACACACAGAATAAATAGAGGGAGTATGGGAGAGTAAAGGCATCCGTCAGCATGCTTCCCAGACTAAACAGTTCGGAAGAGTTTGTGCATATATTATGACGACATTTTTGTTAGTTTTGGACTCCGGTGAGGTTTTGAAAATCGTGGTTTCGGGAACCCAACATTGTTTCCCGAGGAAAGCCGAAGTCCGGAGCGAATGTCTATACCCGTTAGTCGGTGATTGGTCAACAGTAGGGATTCTTCAATAAAGTCTGTTGTCATTCAATCTTTCAATGAGAGACGAAATACTGCACCAAACATCTTAGTTAGCTGTGAAATTGCGTGACTAAAATCTCCTCTGCAAAAACTTTCAAATTGATGACAGATTTCTTGAGTTATCTCAGATGAATTCTGACTATTGTGAGGAAGTGTATACTGGCTACGGTGTCTCAAAATGGACAATATGTACAGTATTGTCGCTTTTTTCTTGTTTTTCAAGCGAAGGCTGAAGGGAGCATGCGAGCACACTCTTTCGGTTCACCTAGCGGAGTCCAGCATGCTGACGCCTTAAGAGTGAACCTATATGGCTACTTTTTGAACTTAAGATAGAAGTTGGCCCTTAACCATTAGGGAGATGAACAGAAGAAAGATCTCACCCTGTATCAGTTGTTAGGTTCCACTTCTACCTATCCTGTCTATTTACCTTCAGCCATGCAGTACCGACTTCAAGCCACAAGATGGCAGTGCCATTTCAAACTATCTCCCGTCTGTCCCTGTGGTGGGTGTTGCAGAGCCGGCCTGCCGTAATCCTCATAATCATGATTAATGGGCCCATTCAGAGGTAAGGAGCGCTGAGGATAACTTACTTTACAGTAGGCCTCAGACGGCCAGCCGCGTGGGAAACTCGCAGAGCGCTTACAGTACCATGAAGAGGGTAAATACCATAGTAGAGAGACGACAGAGAGAGGGAGGAGTGTGCCCGCCTGTGTGTGTGTGTGTGTGTGTCAGTATATTTACAATGCCTACAGTGTGGACCTGTGTGTGTGTGTGTGTCTCACCTCCACCAATTAGCTCATCTGGTCTGACAGTGTGTGTATGTGTATGTGTGAGGGGAGGGAGTGTGTTGACACAGCCCCAGGGATGCACTGATCAGAGGCGACGCCTGCTCATTCACTCTCCGCAGGTGCTAATATATTCATCACAGAGGTCCACTAAGACTCACTATGCTACCACTATTACTGTGCAAAGCCAAAATGTGTATTGGGGCAGTGTACACTACCCACATATATATGCACGCACCCACACACACACACACACACACACACACACACTTCTGAGGCCCTATGATAGAGAATGATGATTGTGATCAGAGTTTTTGTTGTGTAGTATAGGCTCGACTGGACAGTGCCGCGTACTTCAGTGACGCATGATATCCCATCAATCAGAACTCAATCAAACACCCAGACATTTCATCCCAGATGGCAGTCGAACGGAAATGATTTAATTGTCCTGATTGTCAGTGCATAGTTTGGATAACGACATGGCCTCTGTGGATGACGTCCTGACCCGGGAGGTGTAGCGTATAGTGTACTGAGGTTAGGGTTGGCAGGGTGATGTAGTTTAGCAGTGCTACTCACACTCCTTGGACATGCCCACTTCCAGACATTTCTGCAGCCGGCAGTACTGGCAGCGGTTCCTGGTGACCTTGTTGATGATGCAGTTCTTCTCCCGGTGACACGTGTACACCATGTTCTTCTGGATGCTCCTCCGAAAGAAGCCCTGGAGGACGGAGGAATGAAGACAGAGAGCGAGGAGAGGGAGAAAAAAAAGAGAGCGATGAGAAGAGAGAGATATTGTCAGTGAGCGTGAGGAGATTCAAGAACCTATAGATAGTCCCAGAGTGTTCCATAGGGTCCACAGTGCGTTACCCAAACACTACACTCTTGAAAGTCGTAGCCATGAATAATCTGCAGGAGAAATATTAACTCCTGTTGCCATCTCATGAGATCACCCACGTACCTTGGTAATAGCCCATTAGGACATTGAGAGATGCTTTTAGGACTTTAAGTAAGTCAAAACAGTTCGGGGATATGAAACGCAGAGGCCAATGGGCCTCTAGCTATTTTCCATGACCTACTTTATATATTTAAAATGGCCCAGCAAAAAGAAATTCTGGGTCGGGGCCAACTGAAAATCATTACAGAGAGAGAACATGGGTTTAAAATGCTTACAAAAAAAACCCCGCTCGCCGCAGATAATTATGTTTCAGCAGATATCTGAAACAAAACGAAAGGACATGAGGAGGGTGTCAGATACACAAAAGTCGCCAACCCATGCGTCTCAAAGCTCCAAAAACCTAAAAACCCCAACAAAAGCTCACAAACGGTACATCTACCATTCGAGGCATCTACCCCCTTTGTGTATTCTGGCAAGGCAGAGACTGTAGAGGATGCCATCAGTATCAAGCACAATGTGGAAGTTATAACTTCTATTTCTTTTCATTAGCCACTCAATGGGTTAATCACTGGCAACATTGACGGGCGGAGGAGCGACGGTGGGTCATAGGTCATATTGAATCACGGAGGAAAGGGGGTGGGTCATGTTGAATCACGGAGGAAAGGGGGTGGGTCAATGTGTATCACGGAGGAAAGGGGGTGGGTCATGTTTGGGTGGGGCCGGCTGGCAGGGGAGCGCCACAATTCCAGGAGATTAGCTCTCTGGCCGACAGATGGACTAAAACCCACAATTTGTCCTTCCCGGATCATGGGCTATCCTTCGCTCTTCTCGTCCTACCCCTCCTGAGAGGAGAGACAGGCAGGCTGATAGGTGGGGAGGGATCCTATTTGAAGGTGAGCGAGATGAGAGGAACCGTATTATTACAGTATACTGTAGGCTATATATGTGCGTTTGATCAATCGATTAAAGTGCTATTGCGTAAACGTGGCACAACTGTAAGGGACGGCAGCATCCAGAAGAGGCCATCTCAGTCTACGGACTTGAACCCCATTGAAAACCTGTGGTTTGAACTGAAGAGGGCGGTCCCATAAGTGCAGACGAAGGATATCATTGTTCTGGAAAGGTCTAAGATCCCTTCCAATGTGTTCTGTAATCTCATAAAACATTTTAGAAAAAGGCTCAGCGCCGTTATCCTCGTGAGGTATTGAAAGGTATTGAAAACAGGGGTGCCAATAATTTTGACCCATATCTTTTAGAGAGAAAATATGTTTTTCTTGGTAAACAAAATCTCTTTCTATGAGCAATTGTATTAGTATAAAATAATATTATTTGAATTTTTGGGGGAGCATACACTATAGCTCAGTGTTTATATTATTTTGCTCGCGTTTATTAAGGGTGCCAATAATATTGGACCTGACTCATGTGCATGTGTGTGTGGTAACGGTTGATTGTGTGGGAAAGGTCTGAAACTGCACAGGGGAAAAAAAAAGCATGAATCCTCTTATACTTGTAGTTCACAAACTGTGCCTAGAGTAAAGCCAGCCTCCCCAGACTCCCACTGAGTGTGCAGGTGTCCTCATGCGACCATCTGAAAATGCCCAGAGACTCTGCCTCTCCTGCTCGGCGACTACGTCTGTGACAGGCACATTACTAAAGAAGTGACTAACAAGGACAGCTAAAAACACCACAACAACATCAGAGAGACGAGCAATGTTGGGGGGGGGGGGTTAATCTCTTTCGCATCAAAGAAAATAAAAAGAGAGGGTTCATGCTGTGCACCGATGCCTCGGAGGCAAAAACATAAATATGAAGAGAGCATGCAAATGTTATGTTAAAGTGTTTATATCTGGGAGAAAGAGAGGGAACATGAGAGAGTTCTCCACTTCAACAACAAACAAATGAGCCATCTCTAAGTAGCTTGTTCCGACCATATCCCTCAACGCCCCCCCCCCCCCCCCCCCCCCCCCCCAGGGTTGGGCTTTGTAGCTGGGCTAGTTAAGGAGATGCTAAAATGCTAACCCTCAACTTACCCCAGTCTCCGATGACTGGCTGTATATACATGAATATGCCTGTAGGGTTGAATTATTGAGAATGCCAAGCTTCATCACCTCCTATGGTGAACAGGACAGAGGGGAGGCGAATGCTGAATTTGTGAAAGTTCTGCTGGGGGGGCGGTGACTAGCAGCTGGCGCCGGGGTAGCTACCACCCGGCAGGGATGTACACACGCTTGCACGCACAGCACCCAGTTTTAGCCAGTTTGTTTCTTATATAGCCAACATGAAGTCATGGTCCTGTTTTCATATTGACTCAGACTGCACGCACGCACTCACTCTACATCTCTCCATCAATAGCTAGTATTCAGTGATTAGCATATTTAAAATCAGGGACAATTAGAAAACAAGGAGTAGTGTGAAGTTAAGAGACATTAAAAGCTATTGAGGACGTGCAACAGGCAACTCCGGCAAGTGGTGCATTTCTGCCCCCATAAAAGGGCAGGATAAGGATAAGTCTCTATTAGAGGGCAGGTTAAGTTCCATTGAAGGCGGCGAGATCTTGCTGTGTTAAAACAGGACTCTTTCGGCTCCAGAATCTCCACTCATCTCTTTGTTGTCCCCTTTCGGTCATCTCTACTCTCCTCCTCTCCGGGTCCTTATGTCCCTGTCTTTCTAATCTCTCCTCCTCTTCCTAATCCCTCTTTTCTCATCTCCACTGTGGATGCCGTGACCAGCCTTCCTTCGAGTGTCAACTGGGCTCCTTCCTGCAGCACCTCTTTCCCTCACTCCGTCCCCCGCCCCAGGCCAGGTGTTCACTTCACCGGGCCCAGCCATGTGAGGCAGGCCTAATGGTCACCTGTCACCACCGCAGCCAGTCATCCAGCCTCCCTCTCTGCCTGCCAGTCTTAGAACATCGCCCTGCCCTCAACCCCTCTAACACCATCCCCTTAAACCCCCATCCCTCGACCTCCATGCACTACAGATGAACAGCAAGTCCCCCAGCGCACCACTGCTTACACAAGCTTACACAACCCGGTCTTATGAAACACTGTACTGCAGATAAGGCGGCCAGATACCACTTCAGAAGGCAGACGGTTGCCTTATTACAGGACAGAGTGCAAGTCAGTGTACCTGCTGCTTTCATAACACGTCTCACATAACCACGCGAAAAGGCTTGCGAGGCCTGATCAATGGAGAGCTCGGGAGTGAAGAACACGTATGATATTTGAGGACGTGCTGGAGATGGCTTACGACACATGCATGGGGAGTGGGGATAACAAGTGTATGTGTTGACTCTTGCTGAATGAGGGTGCAGCTCTTCTGCACCCGGCCGGAGCACGCGCTTTTGATAATGACTTAATTTGGAGTTCGAACGACACAGCAGATCCACACTCTCCAACTAAAGCCACTAACATAATATATTTTTCCATATAGTTTATGAGAACTGTATAGCGCAATATTATTGAAGCATAGCCCACATCTGGCAGTCCCATCATATATAGATAGAGTATAGGGCGGCAGGTAGCCTAGTGGTTAAGACTGTCGGGCCAGTAACCGAAAGGTCGCTGGTTTGAAACCCCACTTCGACTAGGTGAAAAATCTGTCGCTGTGCCCTTAAGCAAGGCAGTTGGCCCCCACAACAACTGCTCCCCAGATGCCGATGACATAGATTAATTAAGGTATAGATCGATTAAGGCAGCCCCTCTCACCTCTCTGATTCAGAGGGGTTGGGTTAACTTCTCTAGGGTAGGGGGCAGCATTGGGAATTTTGGATGAAAAGCGTGCCCAAATTAAACTGCCCGCTACTCCGCCATAAAAGCTAGAATATGCATATAATTAGTAGATTTGGATAGAAAACACTGAAGTTTCTAAAACTGTTTGAATGATGTCTGCGAGTATAAAAGAACTCATATGGCAGGTAAAAACCTGAGAAAAAAATCCAACCAGGAAGTGGGAAATCTGAGGTTTGTAGTTTTTCAACTCTTGACCTATCGAATACACAGTGTCTATGGGGTCATATTGCACTTCCTAAGGCTTCCACTAGATGTCAACAGTCTTTAGAACCTTGTTTGATGCTTCTACTGTGAGGTGGGGGCGAATGAGAGGGGAATGAGTCAGAGGTCTGCCAGAGAGCCACGAGCTCAATCTCACGCGTTCACGTGATAGTTAGCTCTGTTCCATTGCTTTTCTACAGACAAAGGAATTCTCCGGTTGGAACATTGTTGAAGATTTATGTTAAAAACATCCTAAAGATTGATTCTATACATTGTTTGACATGTTTCTACAGACTGTAGTAACGGAACTTTTTGACTTTGTCTGCTCCTAGTGATCGCGCGTCGTGAGTTTGGATTGTGTACTGAATGCGCAAACAAAAAGGAGGTATTTGGACATAAATGATGGACATTATCGAACAAAAACCAACATTTATTGTGGAACTGGGATTCCTGGGAGTGCATTCTGATGAAGATCCAAGGTAAGTGAATATTTATGATGCTATTTCTGACTTCTGTTGACTACACAACATGGCGGATATCTGCTTGGGTTGTTTTGGTCTCTGAGCGCCGTACTCAGATTATTGCATGGTATGCTTTTTCCGTAAAGTTTTTAAAAAATCTGACACAGCGGTTGCATTAAGGAGAAGTGGATATAAAATTCCATGCATAACAATTGTATCTTTTAGCAATGTTTATTATGAGTATTTCTGTAAATTGATGTGGCTCTCTGCAAAATCACCCGATGTTTTGGAACTACTGAACATAACGCGCAAATGTAAACTCAGATTTTTGGATATAAATATGAACTTTACCGAACAAAACATACATGTATTGTGTAACATGACGTCCTATGAGTGTCATCTGATGAAGATCAAAGGTTAGTGATTAATTTGATCTATATTTCTGCTTTTTGTGACTCCTCTCTTTGGCTGGAAAAAAATGGCTGTGTTTTTCTGTGACTTGGCTCTGACCTAACAATCGTTTGGTTTGCTTTCGTCGTAAAGCTTTTTTGAAAATTGGACACTGTGGCTGGATTTACAACAAGTGTATCTTTAAAATGGTGTAAAATACATGTATGTTTGAGGAATTTTAATTATGGGGATTTCTGTTGATTTGAATTTGGCGCCCTGCAGTTCCACGTACCCTAGAGAGGCTAAATGCGGAAGACACATTTCGGGTTGAGCAACTGATTGGGTATATTCCCTAGATATAGGAGGTTAGAATAAGCAATGACATAAGAGATAGTCCAGTCCATTATTTTTAGACCACCCCCCAATTGGAACTTTGGATAACGTTCATTGGAAATACTAGACATAGCATGTGTTCAAATGTTCAGGGGTGGTTACTCCCATTCCAAACCAGGACAAGCAGGATATGTGTTAGAAATATCATCATGGGCACCCCTATATGCATTCAGAACATTGGGCCAGCCCACCATTTATAGAACATCCCCCAGAATCAATGTACAATTTGAACCTTGGATCAAATAGAAAGAAATATAGCATAGAATAGAATGAGATATAGAATGGAATATCGTGTATGGATATAAGGTTAGGTGGTGTGTCTCACCTTGCAGCCTTCACAGGCGCTGACTCCATAGTGGTATCCTGAGGACTTGTCTTGGCACACAAAGCAGGGCTTGTAGACCCGCGGGGGAGGAGGGGGCGACGGCGGGCTCGGCACTATCTCCTCTGAGCTGGTACTCTGCGTCTCTATAGCTGTGGGAGAGATAAGGGGGGGGGAGATGCTTAGTACATACTACTTAACACACACACACACACACACACTTCCTAACAACACATTCAGCGACAGAAACGACAAGGACAATATCTTTTATAGGCCACTATCGTATCCCGGACAAGAAAGACTTGGTATTGTCGAGAGAGTCTCTCTCTGAGCTCTTGGCAAGAAACAGGCCTACACGGTGAATCAAAGCAAGGCTTGAGCCGAAGAGAAAAGCAGGCCATCCTTGTTTACCGGTAACCTTGGGGGGGATTCCACATATCAATCGAGACAATGTAAGCAGCGGAGATCACATAAGGATGTCCTGAATGGCTGTATAGAGGAACTGGCTCACCCATCAGGGAAGGAACTCGACAGATAACAGTATTCTCTCTAGGCTGTGTGTGAATGAATGGTGCTTCTAGCGAGGAATAATGTTCTGCTGGACTAGCGTCAATTACACGCCGTTGTATAAGATATACGAGTCCTGGTGTATATGGTCACCAAGGATGTGTAGGTCTAATGAAATCGAGCGGTATCGTCATGTTTTCACAGAGAGAAAAGGTGACAAAAGCTAAGGTCAAGTTGGACATTGAGAACCAGACACCCCAAGGCTGTTCACAGTCATCCTTTCTCTTCCTCTAATTCTCTCCACCCCCCCCCCCCCCCCCCCCCCTCTCAGAGTCACAAAACAAACAGGCCGTAAGACGCTAAAGACGGGCGAATTAACGAAGATAATTAGTCGGGAGCCCTTGATATGAGACCTAAGATGATTATTCTTGAGCTAGACAGGCTATAAAGGGATCAGGTGAGCAGCTGCACTCAGCTGTTCATCCAAGGCCAAGGCATACTGGCTGTCGAATGAAGTTCTTTTTTGTTTTATTCAACTAGTATACGGCAGGCCTCTGGGAGGGGGGGGGGGGGTAGAGAAATGCTGTTGTTGGGTTGAAGTAACAGGCACGGTGGACTATGCCCTTAATATCCTCTGTGTGTTTCACAAAACCTCTGTAATCACACACACGCACACACGTCAGTCATATACTGTAGCTAGCACACACACACACCAGTCATACACTGTAGCACACACAGACACACACAAACAGATTGAGAAATTGTGACGTCTCGTTCTCGGAGCTGCCCAGAGGCCCGGGCGGCACTCGTGTGTAAATAAACAAACTATATTTAACACAAGCCTCACGGGTTCACCAGGCTTGCAGTACAGCTGGGAACAGACTCCACGTGACGCAGCAGACAGCCGTTCTGGATGGAAACACCACGGTCTCGCTCACCGACGCAAACACACATGTCCATCATCCACATAATCTCCCCCTCTTCACTCACAGCTCGCGCTCTCTTTGTAATGTGTCTGTTCATGTTTCTGCAGTTTGCATGGTCCCGAAAAACTCTTGGGAAGAGTACATTCAGACAACCCAAATACACCAGGCTGATGCATACCAATATGCTCACGCTCACCGCTGGAAAAACATCAAATAAATGTTAAAACCAACCCCAAATGATCCTGATATCTCCCTTTTCACGAGGCAAACATACAGTATATCCACGAGGTTCAGATATCCTGATAGCAGTAACGCAGTTAACTGTAAAGACAACACCAATGAAGCTCATAATGAAGGGACCAGCTGCAACACTAATCAGACCCAGGATATAAAAGACAATCTCACTCCTGTCTCTCACTCAAAACAGGAAGAATTATTATTATAATATATATTTTTTTACCTTTAACTAGGCACGTGAGTTCAGAACAGATTCTTACTTACAATGATGGCCTACACTGGCAAGGGCTGGACGATGCTGGGGCAATTGGCACCGCCCTATGGTGTCTGTAGTGACACCCCTAGCACTGAGATGCAGTGCCTTTGATTGCTGCGCCACTCGGGAGCACGAATGACAGAGTGGGTGGATGTCTTTAAAAGTGGTCCACTGTTTTCAACAGACCAGCAGCATATTGTAACATGTGCGAATACTTCCTCTATTACTTTGGCTTCCTAGTGCTTTAGCATTAGGGGACAAATTGAAGCTTATTTAGCCCATGTGGCTAGCATGCTCCTGTACAACCTAGGGTGGTCTCATTAGTCAACCCTGTTGTACCCATACCTCCCTCATCATACCAGCTGTGTCCCACAGTTATTATGAGATCCGTTCTGTGGGTTTCTGCTAAATGTCACAAGCTCCCTTGTGTGGCCCTACTCCCTAGAGCAGGGCTCTCCAACTCTGTTCCCGGAGAGATACTGTTCTGTAGGTTTTAGCTCTGTTCCCGGAGAGATACTGTTCTGTAGGTTTTAGCTCTGTTCCCGGAGAGATACTGTTCTGTAGGTTTTAGCTCTGTTCCCGGAGAGATACTGTTCTGTAGGTTTTAGCTCTGTTCCCGGAGAGATACTGTTCTGTAGGTTTTAGCTCTGTTCCCGGAGAGATACTGTTCTGTAGGTTTTAGCTCTGTTCCCAGAGAGATACTGTTCTGTATTTTTTAGCTCTGTTCCCGGAGAGATACTGTTCTGTAGGTTTTAGCTCTGTTCCCGGAGAGATACTGTTCTGTAGGTTTTAGCTCTGTTCCCAGAGAGATACTGTTCTGTAGGTTTTAGCTCTGTTCCCGGAGAGATACTGTTCTGTAGGTTTTAGCTCTGTTCCCAGAGAGATACTGTTCTGTAGGTTTTAGCTGTAACCCTAATCTAGCACACCTGATTCTAATAATGAGCTGTTTGGTAAGAAGAATCAGGTTAGTTACTGGAGTTGGCATTAAACTGGAGTTGGGGTTAAAACCTACAGGAGGGTAGCTCTCCAGGAACAGGGTTGGAGTTAAAACCTACAGGAGGGTAGCTCTCCAGGAACAGGGTTGGAGTTAAAACCTACAGGAAGGTAGCTCTCCAGGAACAGAGACAGAACACACACACTCAACGGGCACTAATCGCACCACCGGCGTATGGAGAATGACCTTTAAAAACCTCCTCTTCTGCCTATGTGTAAACACAAACTAGCCTCGGGTCAGCACTTCAAAGCCTGTGCCTTTAAAATCATTTTATAGGAGGAAATGAAAAGGTGATCTCGTAACTGCTCTCTAGGGGACTCCACTTCTGTACATATATGTGCCCCCATTGCACTCGTTATTTAAAAAAAGGCATCTTCATTGTCATTCATCAGCCATGGAAAATTCCATGTAAAATGACACGGGTTCAAAGCCTAAGGAATACAGGCGTAATGAAATACAGAAGCACCTGTATGGCCAAAAGCCAGTCTGCATGAAGTGCAAAAGTTCAATATAAAGTATAGCTAAATATAAGCCCTCCGATAGTAACAAGGCCTGCGCAAGACTGGAAGCACAGTAACTGTTTACGGCAGTCTTACTCACCGCAGCTCACATGGCTCTCCACCTTGGCCCTGAGAGAGAGGGAGCGAGACGGAGAGAGAACGACTGAGCGAAAGAGTGGTAGAGGGGCAGAGCAGGAAAAACGCAATGTTATGTATACCTACCGCTCTGATACAGTATGAAGCACCTAGATGTGTGTGTAAGCTCATCCAAAGGAAAAACAGTATTAACCTTATGTATTTAATGTACCCAGAGGACAAGCTTAGAGGAAAGACTACAAATACACTCAACACTGCACTAATTAAATAGGGTCCGCTATTCGCTTCAACTGACGACGGACGGACAGGGGGGACACGAGAAGAAGTTAGAGAGATGCACTCAGAGCACCCTCTAATTCATTTGGGGAGGGGTGAAGGGTTGAGGACAGAGTGAGGGGTGAAGAATTGAGGACAGAGTGAGGGGTGAAGGGTTGAGGACAGAGTGAGGGGTGAAGGGTTGAGGACAGAGTGAGGGGTGAAGGGTTGAGGACAGAGTGAGGGGTGAAGGGTTGAGGACAGAGGGAGGGGTGAAGGGTTGAGGACAGAGGGAGGGGTGAAGGGTTGAGGACAGAGTGAGGGGTGAAGGGTTGAGGACAGAGGGAGGGATGAAGGGTTGAGGACAGAGGGAGGCGCTCATCGCCTTTTTTTGCTGTCATCAGCGTTCAGTCTTCGCTGATCCCATTGGCCCTGGCTGGCAGTCATTACTCTCATGTCAAACAAATGAAACCCAAGTAGAGCACCTCTTTACGTAACGCACCACATTCTCTCGCATTAGCAAATACCCATTCACCCTTTCCCTTCCTATTACACCCTACATTATTACCAGGTCCACAAACCTATTCACCCCTACTAAAACTGCCTTCATCAGACGTATGCAACCACGCATACAACCAAACACACGTACAGTACATATGCGCACAAGGGCAACAGCCCTCAGTGATCCACCGAGCCCCACTGCCACGCACACCTACACAGGCACACACACTAACTGTCCTAATGAGAGCACACATGAAGGAAAAAAAAAATGGACAAAATCTGGGACACAGGACAAGAGTCTGTGAGGGGACTGGTTACTGTAATTAAACACAATGGCCCAGTTCTGGAGCGCAGAGCAGAGCTGGGGCATTGAACAGAACAATGGCGGCCCTGTGGGATGGAGGGGCTGACTCAGAAGACAGAGCCCACAGGGCTGCTGCTACGGCTGCTGGGCCACACCAGCTCTACCACAGCAGATATAGAGCACCTCTGGGCAGTGCTACAGCCACAGGCCTGCCTGTTGTTCCCTAGCACTGATAAGGCTAGCTCGCCTCTGTAGACACCATGACAGAGAGGCTAGCTTAGCGATACTGTATAAAAGGCCAGCTAGGCTGTCCCTAGTACTATAAATACAGAGAGGCTAGCTTAGCGATACTGTATAAAGGCCAGCTAGGCTGTCCCTAGTCCTGTAAATACAGGGAGGCTAGCTTAGCGATACTGTATAAAGGCCTGCTAGGCCGTCCCTAGTCCTGTAAATACAGTACTTTATTGGAGTGGCAGGGGGTTGATGAACCATCTAAATATGATAGAGCTGTACTCAGGGGGGTAAAGACCATGTTCATGCACCATCTCTAGAGACATCGTCTAGATAGAGCTGGATATAGCCGAGACGTTCTATCTGAATCATCTCGACTTCAGTGAACCTCCTAGTCTCTGTGATCAGTATGACCGTGATTAGTGCGGAGCGACGAGCCCAAATTTCAGTTTATTTTTGTTTCTTTAAATAACAGCTGCCTGTTCTCATTGGTTCTTGCACGGGCAAGCCTGTAGGGCCGGCAGACAGACACGGAGAGGGAGAGAGGGACAGAAATTCACACAGGACGCGGCGCAAACTTGAGGGATAGAAAGCAGTTGCTTAGGTATCTCTACCCGACAATGCATCTAATTGATAGTTGTTATTCCGCAATATTAAAAGTATGCCTTATGGATTTTGAAGAACTACAGAAGTAGTGATTGTCAGACTGTAGGCAGCAAGCCAGCTAGACCAGCGGTTTCCCAAACTGGTCATGGGGACCCCCCTGGGTGAATGTTTTGGTTCTGGCCTTAGCACTACAAAGCTGATTCAAATAATCAAAGCTGGATGATGAGTTGGTTATTTGAATCCGCTGTGTAGTGCTAGGGGGAAAAACCAAAACATGCTCCGGGGGAGGGGGGACAGGACAGGGCTGGGGAAACCCTGAGCTAGACTACTAGCCTAAATGGGATAACTCTTTGGGACGCACAGTAATAGATGGCTGGCTGGCTGCTACTGCATGAACAGAGATGAGATGATGACTTGGAATGAAATGAAAGTTTTAAAAAAATACACACACACACACACCTGAAATACTTCATTAATGTGAAAAGGTTGGTTTATCAATAAGCGATAATGGGCTCTCTACCATCTTTGGGGTTTTATTAATGAAATAATAAAGTCATCAAACTAAAAAACATCTAATATAGACAACCAAAATATTTTGTTTATGTAAAGTATGTTAATAAATGAGCCTAAGTGCTAATGGGCAGTTAACCCAATTGTTTTGTTCTGTGTTATTCTGTACTACAGCATTCAACCCACATAATGCATTTATTGTAAAAAATAAAAATACAATTGAGAAGCTATTTAAAAACCGAACCTACCTCAAAAAAGCATTAATCGCATCATCTCTCTCTCTGGTTTCTCAGAATCCCCTTTGATGTTCACATTCCCAGACAAACGTACAAAAACAGTGTGTGTTGCATTTGTTTCGGCAGCCACAACATGTTAATGGGTTAACTTAATGTGCGTACACGGCAGCAGCACCCAAAGCACTGGCCATTTCATTAGCGCGAGTGTTGAGCGTTCACAATGTCGCTCCTTCGATTCACAAGTACACGTCAACCGTTGTGCTCACATTAGACATATTTTTAGTACTCAGTTACACTGTAGATTAGGCCGAACAACAGGACAAAGAAATGATTCAAGAGGCAGATCACATCTAATAAATCACACAAAAAAATAGGCGATATCAAAAGTTCTGACAATGCATTAAAACTAGCCTGATAACCTGTCAGTTTAAATCCTCTGTTATTGGCTAGAGGAGAAGCAGACTGGCACCCAGACTGTATAAAGACAACCATACAGAAAACCCTACTGGCTATCTTGTAAAGTTAAGCCTGAGTGGCTCAAAGCAGGCCTCATTCGTTGGCCTATTCCTGGGCTGTGTACGGTTCAGGTCTGGGTTATAGGCAGGGAGATTTGATTAACGTCATCCTCATGGGTGATTGGGCCCAGCTGTGAAGCATATTAATGAGATTTCAGCAATATTAGGGGGGAATTGTAACTACATTAGCCAACAGGCTGGCGGGGCTAGCAGTCATCGGGTGGGGTGAGGGGGAATTCACAGGGTCTTCCAGTGTACTGTCCTTTACGACCAGTCACAGGCTTCTGTGTTTCCTATTAGATTAGACCTCCGACACACACACACCCCCCCCCCCATTTGTCTCTCTGTTCAGTCTCCAGACACTACTCTAGTCCAGACCACCAGACTACGCCACAGGCTGGCAGACACAGACAGACATATTAGGGATGCTTTGAAGTCCGACCAAAATAATGAACTGACAACGTGGTTGAGGGATGGAAAGTGTCTCGTCTATAAGCCAAGGGGCATAAAGTTTTTCGTTAAAGTATCATAGGTCTCAAGAGACCAGACATGCTTCACGTTTAGAGACCGTTGATGTGCAGTCAAGTACTGTATGAGAATCACAGAGGGGCCTAAGATGGATGACAAAAGATTTGTCAGAAATGTGGGCAAGCAGGGAAGACAAACAAACAAACACTGCAGTATGCATTGTCAGCGTTCTACTAACTGCTGGGGGGGGGGAATACATCCATTTCCTACCTCACAGGGAAATCCTGCCATTCAACAGCACAACTTGACGCCAGTTCCCAAAACAACTAATAGATCAATATCATCTCAACACACACGCACATGGACGGACAGACGAGCCATGTAAGATACTCGTGGAAGAGGTAGGGTTTCAGGTGTTTTGGGGAATATGGGCAGGAACTCTGCTGTCCTTGCTTCAGGGGGAAGCGGTTTCCTCCATTGGGGTGCCAGGACAGAGAAGAGCTTGGACTGAGCTGAGCGGGAGCTAGGGGTGGGAGGGCCAAGAGACCAGAGGCGGCAGTACGGAATACTCGGGTTGTGGTGAAGGGTTTGAGTAGAGCCTGAAGGTAGGGAGGGGCAGTTCCTTACGCTGCTCCTTGGCAAGTGCCATGGTCTTGTAGTGGATGCGAGCTTCGACTGGAAGCCAGTGGAGTGTGCGGAGGAGCGGGGTGACATGGGAGAATTTTGGAAGGTTGAACACCAGGCGGGCTGCAGCCTTCTGGATAAGTTGCAGGGGTTTGATGGCACAGAATGGGAAGCGCAGCCAACAGCGAGTTGCTGTAGTCCAGACGGGAGATGACAAGTGCCTGGATTAGGACCTGTGCCACTTCCTGTGTAAGGTAAGGTTGTACTCTAAGGATGTTGTAGAGCATGACCCTGCAGGAGCGAGTCACTGCTTTGATGTTTAAAAAGAACGACAGGGTATTTGTCCAGGGTCACGTCAAGGTTCTTTGCACTCTGGGAAGGGGACACCATGGAGTTGTCAACCGTGATGGAGAGGTCCTGGAGAGGGCAAGCCTTACCCAGGAGGAAAAGCAGCTCTGTCTTGTCGAGGTTGAACATGAGGTGGTGGGCCGACATCCAAGCTGAGATATCTGCTGGGCACACAGAGATGCGTGACGCGGGGGAAGAAAATAAGTAGTTGAGTGTCATCCGCATAGCAATCATAGGAGAGATCATGTGAGGATATGACGGAGCTGAGTGACTTGGTGTATAGAGAGAAGAGGAGAGGGCCTAGAACCAAACCTTGGGGGAATACTTAGTAGTGAGAGTAAGTGGTGCGGACAAAGATCCTCTCCACGTCACCTGGTAGGAGCAACCTGCCGTGTGTAAGGAAATTTGCAACACAAACAAACATGGAAGAGAGTGAATGTGACACAGAGCACGGAGACACGGAGCTCGTACCTAAAAGAGGGGCAACTTCGGTCGCATGGACGTGGTTTGGGTATGAAAAGTCTGACACGGAGCAGAAAACCGTACACTGCAAATTATGACGCAGGCCGGTCCCGACAACAGGCTCAAACACCACTAACCTCTTTCACCACCTATGCAAAAATCATGTGAAACAGTACGGAGAGAGACTACGGATGAGACCCAGACAGGTACAGTGCTCAAAACAAACCACCGACACAGACGTTGCAACAGGCTTTTGCCCGCGGCACCACCATATGGCACAGAATCACGAAGATGGAAGGAGACAACAGCTGCCGTTACAACTTACATCTGCAAAGACATGGCCCCAATTTACACGGTCCAGAAATGGGGGTTTCGTGAGTTGGGGCTAACACTCGACCCAAGGTACCAAATGCAAATTGATATGTGACACGTATTAATGCCAAAATAACATGCAAAACCAGGCAAGCCCCCCCCAAAAAATATATATTTTATATATTATATATATATATTTTGTTTGCAACTATAGTTGAAGTGTTTTCTATTTACCTTTTTAGATTTTATACATTCATATTTTGTTACATGCTTAATTGAAAATTTGCACAGGTTATAACTAAAATAAATAATCAAATATGAGTAAGTACCTTTTTATTTGTTGAGTAGAATTCAAAATGTAATAAGAAATAGGCCTTTACATGTGGTCATTTTATATCAAATATTCATTCATTGAATTTACAGAAAATGTGTTATATCGTGATAGGTATCGTTATATGAAATGACCTATAATCGGGATATGAGATTTTGGCCATATCAGAGAGTGTTGGGTTCTTGAGGAGGGGATCGACTCGGGCCATTTTGAAATCAGAGGGGACATAGCCAGTGGTAAGGGATGAGTTGAGGGAAGTGAAGAATGGGAGAAGGTCTCCAAAGATGGTCTGGAGAAGGGGGTGGGGTCGAGCGGGGAGGTTGAGAAAGAGGTCAAGGCGTAGGGTAGTTCTGTGCGAGTGGGACCAGTGGACTCAATAGGTTGAGTGAATGACAAGCGGATGTGGTCAACTTTCTTTTCAAAGTGGTTGACAACGTCGTCTGCAGAGATAGGAGGGGGAGGATTAAGGAGAGGATAAGGTTTAAAAGAGTTTCCGAAGGTTCCTACATTTAGAGTGATAGAAAGTGGCTTTAGCAGCAGATACTGAGGAAGAGAAGGTAGAGATGGGGGGGGGGGGGGTTCAGGGGTCCATAGGACATGGATAGGGAGGATAGTAGGGTCGAAGAGGCAGAATCAGGAGACAGGAGGGAGAAGGATATAGAAGACGGGAGAAATGATAGGATAGAAGAGGAGAGAGTAGTGGGAGAGAAAGAGAGTGAAGATTGCGATGGAGCATGACCATCTGGGTAGGGGCTAGGGTCGGAGGAGGGGGAGACCGAAAAGGAAACACAATAGTGATCAGAGACCTGGAGGGGGGTTGCCGTGAGATTAGTAGACCAACAGCCTCTAGTAAAGATGAGGTCAAGTGTGCTCCCTGCCTTGTGTGTGGGAGGGGACTGGGAAAGGGATGAGGTCAAGTGTGCTCCCTGCCTTGTGTGTGGGAGGGGACTGGGAAAGGGATGAGGTCAAGTGTGCTCCCTGCCTTGTGTGTGGGAGGGGACTGGGAAGGGATGAGGTCAAGTGTGCTCCCTGCCTTGTGTGTGGGAGGGGACTGGGAAAGGGATGAGGTCAAAAGAGGCAAGGAGAGGCAAGAAAGAGTTAGGATTTTTTTTTATCGAAGGCAGACATCGGGAGGTTGAAGTTGCCCAGCACAAAGAGCGGTGAGACATTTTCAGGAAATTAGTTTATCAAGGTGTTAAGCTCATTGAAGAACTCTCTAAAGGCACCTGGTGGGCGACAGACGACAACAATGTTAAGATTGAGTGGACAAGTGACGGTGACAGCATGGAATTCAAATGAGGAGATGGACAGGTGAGTGTGGGAGAAAAGAGAAAATCTCCACTTAGGAGAAATTAGCAGCCCTGGGCCACCACCACGACAACCAGATGCTCTCGGACTGAGACCCAGCTATTTCACCTCTCCTTTTCTCTCCCCCTTCTCTCTGACCCGGTCTACCTGTGCCCCTGCTGTGGCTGGCATTCTCTCACCTCCCGTCATCCATTCCCAGTCTGTGCCAGAAAGCCTTCTCTTCCTTTTCTGTCCTTCTCTTTTCAGCCAATCTCTCTCCTCTCTCTCAGCCAGAAAAGATCTCAGATTTACATTCTCTCCTTTCGCTCTACCAGCAAATATGTATACCGTCCTCTTCAGCTTTCTTTCCTCACTATGTACGACTGTGTTTTTGCGTGCTCTGGTGTGGGAGGATTACCAGTGAGTGCCCCCCAGCCTGGTAGCACCGGTAATGCCCCACAAAGCGGGGCGTCTCAGCCACATGTGCTCTGTGATGAGGAGGAGGAGATTTACACAACCGCCACGGCCCCCTGTCCCAGACCCACCAACCACAGCCCTACCAGCTCCCAGATGACCTGCCTTCTACTCCCAGACCCACCAACTACAGCCCTACCAGCTCCCAGATGACCTGCCTTCTACTCCCAGACCCACCAACCACAGCCCTACCAGCTCCCAGATGACCTGCCTTCTACTCCCAGACCCACCAACCACAGCCCTACCAGCTCCCAGATGACCTGCCTTCTACTCCCAGACCCACCAACCACAGCCCTATAAACTCCCAGACAGATTGGAAGGAGATTATTCGTTTTTAGATCAGATCAAACTGCAGCCCGTAATCCCGTTTTAATACGATTGGATGGGAGAGTGAGAAATTAGGTCCTATCGCTTTTGGTCCAGGCACTATTAGATTGCAATGGGGGCTGGGGAGGAGATATACTGAGTGGACAGCTTTCAGGTTCTCTCAGTAATGCTTAAACGAAAAAAAAACGATTATAGCCTACATTAATTTACTTCACCCTACATGCGGTGATGAATAATGATTTGCATTGGTGCGCAATAACCCGCCAATCTTTACACAAGTGCCACATCGTAAGTCAAACACACAGTCAAACCCGCATGCATCACTAGGTGGACGATGGCCCCTTGATGGACAAGGGCCCCAGGAGAAGCAGAAGTGTACGGGGCGAGTAAGAGAGGCCCCATTCTTGCCTGGACCCAGGATTGCTCCTCTCGGGCAGGAAATGGCAGTGTTTGTGTAGGGCCCGAACTGGGGCAAACGCGGCAGGCTGCGTATTAGGAGGATAATTTATGTTGCCTTTACACGTGAGTGAAGTGGGAGGGGGTGTGTGGAGGGAGCTGTTTCTTATCTACCAGGTCTGGTTTGAATCAGCAAAGGGTCTCAGAGACTCTAACCCTGCTTATGTTCCCCTTCATGTTCCCAGCCCCCTTCTCAGGGGCCCAAGATAACTTCCCGTCGTTGACCGGGTTGTAATAATGCACAGGGTTTCACTATCAGCCTATCACTTGGTGGAGAAAAGACAAACGGAGGAGACTGACCATGTATGGCCGGACCGGGCAAGGGGGAGAGGGTAGAAAATAAGATGGTAAAAGCGAGGTCACTGGAAAGAGAAAGATGCAGTATCTTAGAGGCATACTAAAATTTACATTCATCGGATCTGACGGTACGATAGCCTCGTCTACCGCAGCTGAGATACCCTTTAGTTTTAAGAACAACTTTTGAATTGTTCTAGAACCACATTTAGATCATCGAAACTGTCTATACAAAACAGTCTATCCATCCGAGATGGAGCCCCTTGCCATAAGGCAAAAGTGATAACTAAGTGGATCGGGGAACAAAACATCGATATTTTGGGTCCATGGCCAGGAAACTCCCCAGACCTTAATCCCATTGAGAACTTGTGGTCAATCCTCAAGAGGCGGGTGGACAAACAAAACCCCACAAATTCTGACAAACTCCAAGCATTGATTATGCAAGAATGGGTTGCCATCAGGATGTGGCCCAGAAGTTAATTGACAGCATGCCAGGGCAGATTGCAGAGGTCTTGAAAAAGAAGGTTCAACACTGCAAATACTGACTCTTTGCAGACTATTTACTTCATGTAATTGTCAATAAAAGCCTTTGACACTTATGAAACATTTGTAATTATACTTCAGTATTCCGTAGTAACACCTGACAATAATATCTAAAGACACTGAAGCAGCAAACGCTGTGAAAATGAATATTTGTGTCATTCTCAACACTTTTGGCCACGACTGTACACACGCACCCATACACACTCAGTGATTGAAGTTGATAATGACATTGTGCCCAGGTAGAGTAGGGTAGGGGTTAATCTGCCTCGTCTTGAATCTTTGAAATTGTTACATGTTGAGTTTATAATTTTTGTTCAGTGTAGTAACTAAATCCAATAGCTGTTTATAGCTGCTGATTGACGCCCGGAGTCATGTGTGCTGGCCCCTGCCCGGGGAACCTAGAGACATTTGGCATGAGCTGATGGTGGGGGGCAACATGGTGACAACAGCACCCCAGAGGGAGAGGCTGAGAGAGGGGGGCAAAGGGCAGCCAGAAAAGAAGATGCCAGGGCATGGAGGGGTGTGAGAGGGGAGACTCTTGCCGTTCACACATGATGCTGTCCAGTGTTGGTGCAACTTAGACTCAGTCAGAATGAGTCTCTAGAGGGGCTATTAACATCCACTTCGCAGTGACACCTTACCCTATATAGTACACAACTTTTTGGTCCTGTGTGACTCAGTTGGTAGAGCATGGCGCTTGCAAAGCCAGGGTTGTGGGTTAGATCCCCATGGGGGACCAGTACGAAAATGTATGCACTCACTACTGTAAGATTGCTCTGGATAAAAGTGTCTGCTTAATTACTTAAATGTAAATCAGAGCCATATGGGTCCTGGTCAAAAGTAGGGCACGAAAAAAGGGAATAGGGTGTCATTTGGGACGCAAAGGCTCAAACCATGGAGCGGAGTGACCCACATCCAGCGGTGTGACCCACATCCAGCCTACTGAAAGTAGTCTACACTGGGGTTGAGCGGTATCCAGATTTTCATTCCTCGTACCGACCTTTCACGCCGGGATTTACGGTATTACCGGCTTAGTCCACAAGGGGCAAATCTAAAATTCCCATTGGTGTCTATTAAGAGAATGCTAACATAATATCGAATTTCCATGGAGGCTGCTAGCTAAATATGCTAACGAGCACAAATGAAATAAACTAAAGCGAATACAGTTAATCCAGCTCATAAAGTTATACATATAGGCCCGAATGGTGAGTTTGGACATTTACAAGTGAATGTGAACGAGACATTGTGCAAATAAACAAAGTTTTGACGCATGCTTGTCTGAACAAAGAACAGTACTGTGTATACAGTGTGTCTGTGTGGAGTCTGGGAGTCACTAGGGCAACGGGCCTGCCTGCTCTGCTCGAGAAGATAGGGATGAGCAGACAGCTCAGAACGAAAGAAGAAAAAATGCAGGGAAATCAAGCTGCAATGGCAGCTGTACAGATAACTCATCCACAGGGCTTTGACTTCTCAAACACGGCAGAAAGCTAACACAATATGATTCCCCATGACGTTATCAATTCAGCTACTTACTTCGATAACTAGCATGTTAAACGAAGGGTCGCTCTAACGCAGAATTCTTAGTTTTTAAGGAAATTTAAAAAAAGTTGATAAGAAATATATTTTTGTTTTGTAAACGCAGATCTACCCTACTTTTCTCTGATAAAATGCAAGATTAACTTCAGCTACATTTCCTAATGTTTTGTTTAGTCACATTCTTTCTATGATAAACATTAGAAATATGCTTACCATGCATCATTCATTTCAACAAGACCTTGCTTTGTCATTGTAAGCTCATTTACTTGTGTGGCTGCCAGCCAGAGTGTTGCACTTCTGTTGTTGTCTGATGACAATGAAGCTATTTTCTGCCAAATTGTTTGCACAAATGTATTTTCTGTGAAGGAAAACTATAGCCGCACGTCTCTGATCACTATATTGGAGGGGGGAAAAAAACACTATTGACTTTCAATATAAAATGCAACCCCTGTCAATACACAGCTGGACTCACCTGCTCCCTTTAGGAACAAGCTGGCTCAACTCAATGTAAAATAATGTGACAGGTGAAATTAATAACGCAATCTGCTTTATCTCCTAATGTATTGCACAAGTTGACGGCAGGCATTTCCTTAAAACATAAATAGTTTCAACGGTATTGACGGCATTAAAAACTATCCCGTTGCTACTTCCAAATACCCCGGTATATGCTATATATATATATATGCTACATACAGTATACAGCCAAAAGCGTGTGTATGTGTGTGTTTGCACTACTACAGCCTCTTTTGACAACTCTCTGGCCTTTACCGCCTCGTACCTCGCGACACACTTCTGCTGTGGATAGCCTAGCCCTAGCCAGTGTCGTTGCCCACTCCGATGATCATCCTGAACCATTGTGAATTAGACTGAGGTCTTATCAAACCAGCTTTTAAATGAGAACTGTGTCAAGTGTGAAAGGGCTGCATCAAACATTGAGATGATCCCTCCTTCTAAAAGATGTGTTAACTGGATGAATGATGTAAGTGTGTCTCTCTCTGATGTGCAGCTGCAGACACACAAGGTCTGTGCCAGCGGGCATGGCAGGGCATGCCAATGCAATGCTGCCAAGGTTAAGTCTGGAGATGCCCTCAGAGTGATGGCACTGGCGCCATATTCTTCATCTGTACTGTACTGTACACTAGCAAACAGCAAAACACACATCCACTCCAAAGTAAACAAAAAGGTACTAAATCCTCAAAGATAGCCCATCAACAAAGATTAGGGCAGCACCGTAGTTTTTAAAGATTCCTCCTACTCATATGGATAAAACTCTATGGATTTACTATGCCATGTTTGTACGCAAACATCCTTCAGTTACATTTTAGTCATTTAGCAGACACTGTTATCCGGAGCGACTAACAGGAGCAATTAGGGTTAAGAAGTGCCTTGCTCAAGGGCACCGACAGATTTTTCCACCTTTGAGATTCGAACCAGCGACCATTCAAATTACTGGCCCAATGCGCTTAACCACTAGACTTGGCTTAAGTTGTATATTAACTAGGGCTAATAAACTGCATTAGCCCACACCACACACAGTGACAGGGTGGGCACGTCTGTGAGAGCCGACAGACGCTCAAACATTCCCATGTGCTTGCTCTCCACAGAGAGGTTATCTGCTCATTGATAGGGCCTAATCCATTGTGACTGGCAGTTATTCAGCCCTCTGTTCTCAAGCGCATATTCAAACACTAGAGGAAGTGGGTCATAAATATACACAAGGGGACCAAAGGGCTATTTGCATTAGAGAGTTGAAGTGGACTTTGAGAGCCAGGGGAGGGTTAAGAGGGGGGCTCGGTGAACAAGGGACCGAGAGAAAGAGTGAGGAGTGGGTCGCTGAAATCAGGCTTTGTCACGTTAAACTAAAACTCCCCACCTCTCTCTCTTTGTCTTCCTCTCCCTCTGTGAGGAAGACAGTAAGTCAATCACAGGGGGGCAGGATTAGTACCATTTGATCTCCTCAACTGCTAGTTCCAGCCTGACACTGACACTGGAGATGAGAGAGTGAGGTCGAGAGTGCAGTGTGCGTGTGTGTTGGATCATGTTCGTGTGTGACTGACATGTGCTTAGCATTGCGACCGGGTCATCTCGCTTCCATTGCCGACATTAGATCGCAGATAACCGCAATTGCTTAAACACTTGTCAACGTGATTTAAACCCTAATAACTCCAATTGTCATTTATGTATGTTTTTATCTCTATTTCATGTCCCTCATAGCTAGATAATAGTTCACATTCCTGTACTGTACAGTGTACACCCCATGTACAGGACACATTTTTTTTTTACAAGAATGGCGCCGGGGGAGATGGCTGCCTTTTTACAGGCTCCTAACCAATTGTGCCATTTTGTGTTTTTTTCATATTGTTTGTAACATATTTTGTATATAATGTTGATGCTACTGTCTCTTATGACCGAAAAGAGCTACTGGATATCAGAACAGAGATTACTCACCTCGAACTGGACTAAGTTTTTTTTCTTTAATGATTCTGACATGAAGGATATAACGCTGCTCCCATACAAGGCCCAAATCCCCGTCATTCACATGAAGAGAAGAAGGAAATACAGGGGGCTGAGATCAGGGTGCCTTCTGAGATTTAGTCGGCGAGTGGGTAAACCGCCTCTACCATTCGTTCTATTAGCCAATGTGGAATCACTGGAGAATAAACTGGATGAACTATGTTCGATACTATCCTACCAACGGCACATTAAAAACTGTAAGATCCTATGTTCCACCGAGTCGTGGCTGAACGACGACACGGATAATATAGAGTCGGCTGGGTTTTCCGTGCATCTGCAAGACAGAACAGCTACGTCTGGTAAGACGAGGGTTGGGGGAGTGTGTCTATTTGTCAACAGTTGGTGCACGATTTCTAACATTAAGGTAGACTCGAGGTATTCCTTGACTGAGGTAAAGTACTTCATGATAAGCTATAGACCACACTATCAAGAGAGTTTATCTATATATTTCGTAGCAGGCTATTTACCAGCATAAACCGACGCTGGCACTAAGACCGCACTCAACGAGCTCTATGAGGCCATAAGCAAACAAGAAAATGCTCATCCAGAAGGGACGCCCCTAGTGGCAGGGGACTTTAATGCAGGCAAACCTAAATCTGTTTTACCCCATTTCTACCAGCATGTGTAACCAGAGGGAAAAAAACAACTCTAGACCACCTTGACTCCACACACAGAGACACGTACAAAGCTCTCCCTCACCCTCCATTTATAAAATCTGGCCATAATTCTATCCTCCTGATTCCTGCTTACAAGCAAAACCTAAAGCAGGAAGTACCAGTGTCTCGCTCAATACGGAAGTGGTCAGATGACGCGGATGCTACAGGAATTTTTTGCAAGCACAGACTGGAATATGTTCTGAGATTCATCCAATGGCATTGAGGAGTATACCACCTCAGTCATCGGCTTCATCAATAAGTGCATCGACGACGTCGTCCCCACAGAGACCGTACGTACATATCCCAACCGGAAGCCATAGTTTACAGGCAAAATCCGCACCGAGTTAAAGGCTAGAGCTGACGCTTTCAAGGAGCGGGACATTAATCCGGAAGTTTATAAGAAATCCTGTTATGCCCTCAGACGAACTATCAAACAGGAAAAGCATCAATACAGGACTAAGATTGAATCCTACTACACTGGCTCTGATGCTCGTCGGCTGTGGCAGGGCTTGCAAACCATTACAACCTACAAAGGGAAACCCAACTGCGAGTTGCCCAGTGATACGAGCCTACCAGACGGGCTATGCAAGCAACACTATAGCATGCATGAGAGCACTAGCTGTTCCGGGACGAATGTATTATCGCACTCTCCGTAGCATATGTGAGCAAGACCTTTAAACAGATCAACATTCACAAGGATTCAATCTCTCCCTGACCGAGTCTGTAAAACCTACATGTGTCAAGTAGACCACCATAGTCCCTGTGCCCAAGAAAGCAAAGGTAACCTGCCTAAATGACTACCACCCCGTAGCACTCACGTCGGTAGTCATGAAGTGCTTTGAAAGGCTGGTCATGGCTGACAACATCATCATCCCGGAAACCCTAGACCCCACTCCAATTCGCATACCGCTCTAAACAGATCCACAGATGACACAATCTCAATCACACTCCACACTGCCCTTTCCCACCTGGACAAAATGAACACCTATGTGAGAATGCTATTCATTGACTACAGCTCAGCGTTCAACACCATAGTGCCCACAAAGCTCATCACTAAGCTAAGGACCCTAAGCTAAACACCTCCCTCTGCAACTGGATCCTGGACTTCCTGACAGGCCGTACCCAGGTGGTAAGCGTAGACAACACATCTGCCACACTGATCCTCAACACGGGAAACCCCTCAGGGGTGCGTGCTTAGTCCCCTCCTGTACTTCCTGTTCACCCATGACTGTGTGGCCAGGCACGACTCCAACACCATCATTAAGTTTCCTGACGACAACAATGAGACAGCATATAGGAAGGAGGTCAGAGACCTGGCAGTGTGGTGCCAGGACAACAACCTCTCTCTCAACGTGACCAAGACAAAGGAGATGATCGTGGAATACAGGAAAAGGAGGGCCGAACACGCCCCCATTCACATCGACGGGGCTGTAGTGGAGCGGGTCGAGAGTTTCAAGTTCTTTGGTGTCCACATCACCAAACGACCATGGTCCAAACACACCAAGAAAGAGGGCACGACAATGCCTTTCCCCCTCAGGAAACTGAAAAGATTTGGCATGTGTCCCCAGAACCTTAAAAAGTTCTACAGCTTCACCATCGAGAGCCTCCTGACCAGTTGCATCACTGCTTCGAATGTCAACTGCTCAGCATCTGACCGTAAGGCACTACTGTGGGTAGTGCGTACAGCCCAATACATCACTGGGGCCAAAATTCCTGCCATCCAGGACCTCTATACTAGGCGGTGTCACAGGAAGGCCCAAAAAATGGTCAAAGACTCCAGTCACCCAAGTCATAGACTGTTCAATTTGCTACAGCACAGCAAGCGGTACCGGAGCGCCAACTCTAGGTCCAAAAGGCTCCTTAACAGCTTCTACCCCCAAACCATAAGACTGCTGAACAATTAATCAAATGGCCACCTGGACTATGTGCATCAACCCCCCCCCCCCCCCCCCCCCCCCCCTGTTTTTACACTGCTGCTACTCGCTGTTTATCTATGCAGTCACTTTACCCCTAACTACATGTACAAATGACCTCGATTAACCTGTACCCCCGCACATTGACCCGGTACCCCCTTTATATAGACAGCCTCATTATTGTAACTTCATTTTTTTTTTTACTTTTGTTTATTTAGTAAATATTTTCTTAACTCTATTTTGTTAAAACTTCATTTTAAGGGCTAGTAAGTAAGCATTTCTCTATTTTCTTAAAACTGCATTTTAAGGGCTAGTAAGTAAGCATTTCACGGTGGGGTCTACACCGGTTGTAATCGGAGCATGTGACAAATAAAATGTGATTAGATTTACATCAAATACAAGGTCAGGCTAAAAACATGCCATAATTACTGTGGTATATCCTAAGACTATCCACGTGACGTAAGGGGTGGATGGTGGGGTGAGATAGGGCAGAGACAGTGACCGTGCTATTATTACCAAAGAGAGAGTACAGACCTAGCAACAGAGCTCCATTTGTAGTTGAACACCAGCCGCCTAGCTCTAGGCTGTGTCATTATGGAGGAACACATGACAGCAAAGTACCGAAGCCCCGGACCTCAGATCAGCCTCCTCCTCATTCCCACTAATGATGACTGATGACACACATTTGATTCAGCTGTCTGCCGAGTCAGGGGTCTCCTTACCGGTGGATTTGGGCAGAACGAGGGGAGGACAGGGCTGAGGAGCACTCATTTGTCTTTAGCACTGGGAGGTAATGCGGAAAAACAGATAGGGTGCGATTTGAGACGATGTAGTGCACTCCTTTTGACCAGAGCCCTATGGGTCGGCGGAGCCGGGGCCTATCCAGAGACTTAGGAAAGTTGGCTGACGAGAGAAGTCAGAGCGGTGACTGCAGAGGGATGTTTCCAGACTTTAATGAAGGACATGTTTAGCTTCCTCTGTCAGTGTGCGTTTAGATTTCCCTAGTTGCGTGTGTGCGTGCGCGACAAAGCGCATATGTGTGAGTGTGTTCAATGGACTAAGTGTGTAAAGAGTTAACTGGCTGGTAACCTGACCCTGCGGTCGGTCAGGTGAGAGGCGTTAATCCCCCCCCCCCCCTGGGTGCTGTTAACCTGCTCGCACGCCTGACCTCAAACTCAACGTTTGAACCCAGGGCCGCCTGACCGTGTGTGTACTAAGGGCCCCTGTGTGTGTAACAGCGACACCCGAGCAACCCGGCCCTTCCCAGTTAACTGTCCATTAAGCTAAGTGGCCCATCCATAATGCAAGCCTCCCCAATGTGTTATTCAGAGCGGGAGCTTTCCATAAATAGTGCCGTTAAAAGGGAAATAATGCACATTCTAGAATGCCCTTCAAGCCAATCAGAAAGGAGTATTCAAAAATGCCATGGTATAATGTAGTGTAGTACACTCTAGGTAGAGACCATAGTGTCTATGCTAAACTACATGATAGGACAGGCAACCATTCATACACTACAAAGCCTGAATCTAATGAGGATATTGGGGGAATGAGGACAACATGAACGCGAGTCTGCTATGAGTAAGTAAATAAGAGCCCTGCAGAGGGGGTTGAGAGATGGGAGCTGTTAAGGGCGTGAGAGAGGGAATCAAGGCGCCTCCGCCGCCTCTCTCTCAGCCAGGCCTCCGCTGGGTTTGTTGGCTGCTTCAAAATGAGATGAAACTGACTGACTACAGCTAGGCTCCAAGTAGGCCAGGTCAGGGGAAGAAGCAGATTGATCAGGCTTCGGGCCAGAGAAAGGTGATTTAGTCACCTTCAAAATGATTGGCACCCGATATAAAGATGAGGGGATTAATAAACCGTATAAAATAAATAAATACTGAGCAACAACCTTTTTTTTGTTGTAAAAGTCTATTTTATAATAATACAAATTGTTGAGAGAAAGATTTTGTTCAACAAATAATACTTTATCAACATGATAAGTGTCAAAATGATAGGTATTGGCACCCGTTTTCAATACTCGGTGCACCCTCCCTTTGCGAGGACAACGGCACTGAGCCTTTTTACTAGAATGTTTTATGAGATTGGAGAACACATTGGGAGGGATCTTAGACCATTCCTCCATACAGAATCTTTCCAGACCCTTCAGTCTGCTCTGATGGACTGGCCTATTCAATTCAAACCACAGGTTTTCAATAGTCTGGAGACTGAGATGGCCATTGTACAATTTAGATTTTGTGGTAAAATAACCACTTCTTTGTGGATTTTGATGTGTGCTTGGGATCATTGTCTTGCTGGAAGATCAACTTGCGGACAAGATTCAGCCTCCAAGCAGAGGTAACCAGGTTTTTGGATAAAATGTCCTGGTACTTGGTAGAGATCATGCTGTCGTTGACCTTAACAAGGGCCCCAAGACCCTTGTTAAAGTGAGGGATTAAGATGGTTATACCAAGCATAATTTACCTATTTGATTTTGAATTTCAGGACCTTCGGAAAGTACTCAGGCCCCTGGACTTATCCCACATTTTGTTATGTTACAGCCTTATTCTAAAACAAAAATACCTTGTTTACATAAGTATTCAGACTTGAAATTGAGCTCAGGTGCATCCTGTTTCCATTGATCCTATTTGAGATGTTTATACAAGGCACCTCAAGAAACCTAAAGGACTCAGACTATGAGAAGCAAGATTTTCTGGTCTGATGAAACCTTTATTTAACCAGGCAAGTCAGTTAAGAACAAATTCTTATTTACAATGACGGCCTACCGGGGACCGTGGGTTAAAACTTCTTAGGGATAGGCATCCCGTCAACAGGACAGTTGTAAATCATGCAGCACCTTGTGTCACAATCGCAGATTTTTAGAGAAACAACAAATGTCGGCACATGTGTATTATATCGGCTGAAAGCTTACATTTTTGTTAATATAACTGCACTGTCCAATTTACAGTCGCTATTACTGCGAAAAAATGCCATGCTATTGTTTGAGGAGAGCTCCTAAAAACAAAATACCTTTTCACCGTGATAGGTTTGATAAATTCACGTCTGAAGGTGAAATGTGTACTTACATTCTGAAATCTTGCTCTGATTTATCATCCAAAGGGTCCCAGAGATAACACGAAGTGTCGTTTTGTTCGATAAAATCATTTTTCATATCCTAAAAAAGGTCCATATAGCATGCACGATCAGTTTCGTATTTCCACTCAATTGCAAAGAAAGGAATTTGTGAAAATCTAATCCTAAACGGTGTTTCAACCAGTCAAATCACATTTGTATTTATTCCTCAGAGATCCTAAAATGTAACCAGACTTCACTATATCATTAGTGGTGTAGTATATCCTATAGGACACCAAATTTGGTTGGAGAGCGACGCCGCAGGCAGTCTTCACTTGATCGACTTTAACTTTGTCAAATAAGCACCAATCAATCGGGGTCAAACAAAGCTAGCTAGATAGCCAATGGGCTTGGCTTTACGGGAGTATCCGGAAACTCCGTATCTGTCGCAAAACGTAGCTGCTAACCTTGTGCGACAGCAAGCTTTTTCCTTTTGGACAAAAATTATTAGAATATGGAGAGTTATGAAGTTATAAAAACAGAGTGTTTTGCAACTGTTGAACTTATAATATGGCTAATAATACTGGAAAAGCTAAATCAAAGTCCAAGTATACAGATTTGACGATATTCTTGCAGAAAAAAGGAATGTGAATGTCTCCTTCACGACGTCTAAGTGTTGCCTTTCAAATGGTACCAATAATATGCATATCCTTGATTCAGGGCCTGAGCTACAAGCAGTTAGATTTGGGTATGTCATTTTAGGCGAAAAAGGGGGATATCCCTAAGAAGTTTTAACTGCCTTGTTCAGGGGCAGAACGACGGATTTCTACCTTGTCAGCTTGGGGATTCGATCCAGCACCTTTCGTTTACTGGCCCAACGCTCTAACCACTAGGCTACCTGCTGCCCCAAGCGTCACATCTGGAGGAAACCTGGCACCATCCCTACAGTGAAGCATGGTGGTGGCAGCATCATGCTGTGGGGATGTTTTTCAGCGGCAGGGTCTGGGAGACTAGTCAGTACAGAGGGAAAGATGAACGGAGCAAAGTACAGAAAGATCCTTGATGAAAAACTTCTCCAGAGTGCTCAGGACCTCAGACTGGGGCGAAGGCTCACCTTCCAATAGGACAACGACCCTAAGCATACAGCCAAGACAATGCAGGAGTGGTTTCGGGGACAAATATCTGAATGTTCTTGAGTGGCCCAGCCAGAGCCCGGACTTGAACCCAATCAAACATCTCTGGAGAGACCTGAAAATAGCTATGCAACGACACTCCCCATCCAACCTGACAGAGCTTTAGAGGATCTGCAGAGAATTTAATCCATTTTAGAATAAGGCTATAATGCAAGTCAAGGGGTCGTGTGTGTGTATGTGTGTATATATATATATATATATTCAGACTATATTCCTTACCTCAGTCTACCTCTGCACGTTTCAGCCGTGGATACAGCCGTGGATATAAGGTGAGGAGAGTAGCGGAGGACAGCTAATGGGAGCTTTAAAGCTGGTCTTATCCTAACCTCTCTTCGGTGGCCCAGAGAGCTTCAGTCTCCTTCTGCAGGCACCTGATTGGTCACCTATGCACCAACTACAGCACAGCTGCACCAGAAAGTTTGTGGGCGCTAATCCCTGCATTACACCCAATCCATAATTCACACAGGGGGGATTACTACTGACCCACTCTGCGCACGAGAGAGAATTTGGGCAACCGTGCAGTCGGCACCTGCTGGGTCATTAAGACTGTGTGAGGCTTTGGCTCCATACGTCACAGGAGACAACGTGAGGTGAAAACAATCAACAGTAACACTGCTAAATAGGACAAAGATATCGGCCATTCTGTACCACACTACATTTTCCAAACGGCCCGTTTCACATCTAACTGGATCCAGGCCAAGTCCCCCATCAGTTGAAACTGAGAGCATTCAAATAATATGAGTCATCCTAGCAAAGCCTCAGCTCTCACTCACTCACTCACTCACTTCCTGCCTCGCCCTCTACCCCTTTTCATCTCTCAACCCACACAAAAATGACATCAAACCCCCGCGACTGCTCCAGAGGGATGAGTGTTTTGAAAACGCCAGCTACCGCAGCCCTTTTTCTCAGAGTGAAACCTCGTCGCTCAGGGTGCTGACAGCACAGACATAGAAATCCGGCGCTGTTGTGCAACAACCGTGGCTGTGCAAAGGTTTCACACGTACGGTACGAGGGCACAGCAGCCTGTGTGCCAGCGGCCCGTGGAGGCAGCAGGGAGTCAGAGACACAGCGGGACTCCACTATACTACACTAAAGAGATGAACTAGTTTACGCTGTGCGGTGGCTCGGCCGCTGCAGTTCAAACAAGTGTCCGTTTCCTTCTCCGTTCAGTTACATCCTTGGGTGGAGAGAAAGGAGAAAAGTAAACTCCTGAAGTAATAAGATTGTTTCCCTAACTACTGAGAGGGATCAGTGGTATGCTGTACAGTAGAGCGCTCTATCAGTCCTGGTCTTAAGTGTGTGCGCAAGCATTGCTCACTGTGTGTGAGCAGAAAAGGCAATATTTGTAGATGGATCTACTTTACAGTAAAGGCCAGACATCCTCCTTTCAGCACTTTGTGTGCCTATCATTGGGCAACACTTGGGTGATATGGGGACATTGGGAGATGGTGTTGTTATAGAGTGAGATGTTTGTTTGAGATAAACTGACACACAAATGCCTTTTCTCTGACCTAAAAAAAATACAAATGTAAAAAAGCTTACGACAAAATGCTTTCCTCAGGTAACTTAGAAATTCCCCCTGAAATAACACAACCAGACTCCCTGCCGAGCAGACGGCACAAATGCACATTTCCATTTTCTCCCAGGTCCTAGATAACAGCCAGTCGTTTAAATAAGATGGCTTAAATGAGGAACAGACCGTCATAGCGGCTTCGATGTCTGTCTGAAACATCAAAACATTGGTAGCTGTAGGCTCAAATCACCATGGTGCGGTTTCTCTGCACGTAGCCTGAAATGTCTTCAGAGGGGAAATGGCCGTATTTGCCTGTATTCGTATCAAATAGGCAGTAAGTGGACTATGAAGCAGTGAGCTTTAGTCTACTGCTAACCTGACGTGATATCTGCACAATTACTATCATGGGAAACACTAACTCTGTCCTTAGTAAGACAGTAGGCCCTATTCTCTGATTTGCCTAAGGTGCAACGGTTAGAGACAAAACACTATCTAATGATGGGCATAGATCCTATTTTACACACTAACGCCATTCATAGTAAACAGGATAGGGATAATGAGCGTCTGTCTCTCACCTCTCGTCAACCACACGTGTTCCGAGCTGTCGAGCTAGAGGGCATCTCTCACTTCGCACAATGAGAGCCACACTAATATCCCCAACGCTAGACGGTGAACGATCCGTCGAGCCTCTCCTTCCCTCGCATGCTTCTCAAGAGGGGGAGACGGGGAGGTAAGGGAGTCTCTTATTCTCCATCTTTTAAAAAGGTGTTGATCATACTTTATTTCCACCTCCACATCTCTGGATGCTGGTTAAAGGAGTTCCCAGGTGGGCCTTTAACCCTCAAATGTCAGACGAAGTGGGTGAAAAGAGACATTAATATCAAATGATACAAATGATACAGCGAGTAAGTCAGTCGCTGGCCAGAGAAAGGCTGACTTGATCCAGACATGCAGGGCCGGATTGTGAGGAGCGGGATGGAGCGGATAGGATAGAGTGAAGACAATTTGGAGGGATCCTAAAATCATTTCTGGGTAACAATGACATACTTTACAGTGATTGTTTTCAATTAAAAATGGTCAAAAAGAAACAAATAGATTCTTAGCAAAGGGCAAATTTCTCAAGCAAGAATATTGTAGGGCTGTCTGGGAGTGGTCTGAGTGGGAGGGGGAAAACAGGAAATTAGCAGTTATTGGTTTGGAACTCTTTGTTATTGGTCTATTAACTAATTTACCTCACGGTTATGTCAAAATTGAAAGCTAAAACTCCATCCCACCCAAACAGGTTGACATTACAAACAGCTCCTTCACTAAGAGAGCATAAATTTCACAATATCACAGTATTATTCAAACCTAAGTGTGGAAATGTATATAAAACACAGGAAAATCACATTTATGACTGCACTGGGCCTTTAAGTTACTCCACCAGAAGCAGCACATAAATCAAGGGACAGGATCGGCTCATCTTCCTCAGACGAGCTACCCAGCCCAGGAACCCTTAAAACACACAGACACAACGCTATTGTGACGGCAGAGCAAATAAGGACCCGGCTTCTGTAACCGCAATGAGATCATCTGGGCCACAGACTCAATGTCTCGTTTCTTTTTGTGTTCAGGCATGGGTAGGTCCGCTATGTTATTAAAACTATGTCCTGGTGCAGAAAACGAGACGGATACACTTTCATGACAAGAAATAAAGCAGATTGTGGTTATATGATATGACCTCCAATTTCTCTAAAAATTGATGTAATAGCAGTATACTAACTCCATAATGTAAAAGTATTATAAGCTCCTCGAGGGGCCATTTTGGTGAGAGATTAAAACTCACTTTGGTGGTGGTGGCAGCAGGCAGCCGCAGTATGCTATTTTCTCTCACAGAAGCAGGGAAGATGCCAGTATTTTTAGCGTGCTAACCTCCGGCCCATTTTCTGGGCCCTTTGCTGCGTTTGGTACGGATGTCCCACTCTCTAAATAGGAGGGGATTCCATTGTGTGGAGACAGACAACCTGAGAAGTACACAGTTGGCTGGCCCTCCGTGTGATGATGTTGCAACATGCTGACTCTCCAGAGGAGGACCAGAGGGCAAGGGGATGGGCAGACGGCCATCTTGCTTTCGGTCAGAGGGAAAGAGTTTGTGGGGGGGCTTTAACCCTGTCAGAATTATGCACAAGTTGCTGATGAAATCATTTGACTTTCCCTGTAATAACCCATTATACGGAGAGCAAATGAACAAAAGAATAGTGGAGAATAAGAAACAAATGAGGACAGCCGACCTTAATAATAATAATAATAATACCAGGCTCTAGCTTACCACCTAGGCAGCATGCTAAAGAATGCAACCCCCCCAAAAAATGGGAATGAGAATGCATGGTAGAGGAAGTCTGGGTTGATAAATGTCCTTGGTTCGATACCTCAATGAATTTATGTATGTTCTAGTATGAGTGGGTGTGGATGAGACACGAAGATGGTGGAGAAGAGTTATTTTGAGAGAGAGAGAGAGAGAGAGACAGAACATTGAGAAGAGCTCTTGCTATGTAGCCAGCCAAGCAGCGCACAAACCATCTGAAGAGATAAGTAAAGAAGTGATTACAAAAGGCTGGCTCAATTTCTGACAGTCTGATGCTTGACTGCCTCCATATACACCGAATTGATTTAAATGAAGAGGCAATGAATATTTTAGAGTGGAACCCCCTTAGCCTAAGCCATTTCAATCTCCTGTTCTCTCTGTGTGTGTGTGTGTGTGTGTGTGTGTGTGTGTGTGTGTGTGTGTGTGTGTGTGTGTGTGTGTGTGTGTGTGTGTGTGTGACAAGAGAGAGAATGTAATTATTGATAGTGAGATTACGGCCTGTTGTCACTATGTCTGCAATTGCTTGTCTACTTTAAGCTCCGATGAATCAATGACACTGGATGAATCCTTTCTGTCCGCTTTGCTTTGTTCATGAAAGTGGGCTTTACAGAGTAAACCCACCCTTGTTTGGGGATTTAGCATCAAACCCAGCTCACGTACAGTACTCTGACCAATGCCCCAGACTAAATCTCTCTGCAAACAAGCCGACGGCCTGTTGGTGGATCCAAGCGTGAGTGCAAACAGTCTCCGCACAAATATGCTGAATTTCCCTCGTGCTCGACGTCTAAAGATTTTTGCAACGTGCCGCCCACAGCAAATAGAACTGTTGAAGTCAGCGCTGTCTGTTTGTGTGTACGTGAAGCAGATGCGGTGCCAGGTGCAAATACTCAAGGTGACGAACCACACCCATTTGGCACATATTTCAAAAACATTAACGCGTGAGCGCGCCGCGTGACCAGCTTGCCACTGGTAACCTTGGGCTGGCGAACGCCCAGTTCAGAGAGGCGTCTGTATTCGGTAAATGATGCATTGCATTAAAGCGATGACTGCTTTGAAGGTTGACGGCAGGGTGCCATTTGGGGAGGCGAGTGATGGCAGGTTGTGAAATGCTGCCCCACGGCCTTTCCCAGGCACGGCGTTGAACTCCTTTCACCCTGCGCCATTACAAACATACCTTGATGACAAAGCAGGTCGTTCTGTGGGACAGGGCGCTCTATGCTTTCAGCCATCCGACTGGGCCACTAAATCACTGTGTCGGTAGGGCTGACAGGAGCAGGCAGACACACGTGAGACTGTGTCTGCTGCTCACCCTGTTAAAACAGGGGACCTTGCCCAATGCAAGCTTGTCCATCCATCTAGCCTGTCCCATCAGGTTCACATCAACACAGCCTCAAGGGAAAAATACCCGGTCCATAAAAGCACTAAAAGGTCATCAAGGTGTTTGGACATGAAAGAGAAAGCAGAAAAGGCATTGACAAAAAGGGCAAATGCTGTGGTTCAAAACGGGAGGGTAGAACAAGTCCTGCAGTGTTCTCTTGAAAGAACACCTAAAAACTTAAGCGCATGACCAGTGATTATCTGTAAACGTATAAACAGTGGGGTTAGGGTTAGATTATAAGAGTACATGGCCATTAAGGCCAGATTGTTCTTCGAGATGTTTCAACGTTCATAGATGACCAGCAGGGTCAAATAATACATCACAGTGGTGTAGCTATTGCGTGCTAGGAATATGGGACAGAATACTACACTTTTGACTACTTTGTTTATAAGGATCTTTAGGGGTGTCAAATTTTGATCCCTACCTTTTGGATAGAAAAAAAAATCTTTCTCTGAGCAATTGTATTCGTGCTAAAGCATACAATACACCTCAGTATTTTGAATTATTTATTTTAAACAGTCCTTATTGTACATCTTTATCAGGGGTGTCAATTTCAGATCTCACTATAGATCATGCTAGAACAAGCCTGGTAGGGTGACAATTTTTCCCAGTTGTTATGCTCAGCATCTCTACATCGCATTGTCACAAAACTCCAGCTTTTTGGCCGTGCCAATTTGGGGTTTAGTGGAGCAGCCGGTTTTTTAATGCTAAGTTGTTTATGGACGGATTCAAGTCCCTGGTGCACACTGCCAGATGCAATTTGTACGTCTGGGGCGAAAAACTATATCTGTAGTGCATTCGCAAAGCCAAGCAACCGTTTGGCGAGCGGTGCATCCAAACACATCAGCCGCAGTTTCCACGTACTGTAAAACAACAGCACCAACAACTACCGGGCGGTCTAACTACGCTGTCTGGCGCTTCCAAGACTTCAACCCTTGGAGAAACCGCACGGGTTTACACTTCACCAGCAAACTGGAACTCTTCCCCTCAAACTCTTTCACCCCTCACTCGCCCTGCCAAAATCGCTCCTGCTTTTGGAAAACAAAAATACCATCTGTTTTTGTGTGTGTGTGTGGGGGGGGGTTCACTCTACTGAAAGGACTTCCGCACTTAAATACCACATGATTCAGATTAGGCGAGCAGTTAACAAACCCCCTCCAATACAGGCGATTAGAGCCAATAGGCCACTACTTGGCAGCTCTGCCTTGAGAAAAAGTAAAAGCTTGGCTCCTTGGGCTGCTGTCGGCACACACCCTACAGGCCATACGACAGCCTGGGAAAAAGCAATAGGCCTGAGAGAGGGAGTCCAAGCCACTGTGACTGGAGCCCACCTTGTGTGTCCCCCCCCCCCCGCCAACCCACCTCCCCGTGCAGTGTGTGTGACAGTCATGTGAAAAAAGACATGCACATTCCTTCATGCATGAGCCTGTAATTGCTGTAAGGATTCAGACAGGAGCAGCCCTCTGAAAGGAATGGAACCAAGTGCATTCAATCGACTTCGCTGATACTGGGCATTGTTCTTCAGCACAATAACAAATCAGATTCCTACTGGTGTTGCTGTTCCTTATGATGAACACAACTCGCTGACGTGGCTGGATAGAGATAACAGTTCGCTTGGGGCAGAAATGAAATATATAATACTGTAAGTAGTAGTAGCTGATAATGTTGAGTCTTAGACCACACGCACTGCGCCGAATGTTAATCTGCCATTTAGGGACCACCCGCTGGTGGACGTCTGACTTCCGACATTAGGTTTGCAAATTACAACCGGCACTCAACTGTTCAGAAGATGCTAAGTACTCTCTCCCGGGAAAACGCTACCGGTGTGTCTGAGCCCTTAGAGGCAGTTTGAGACAAGTTTTACTCCGGTGGAGATGTCACTGAATGTACTCAGAGTTGAGAGAATATCTGAAGGGTCACCTGATGAATAGCCTAATTGCTGTAGATACACGCGGAAGAGGCCTGCCAAGAAAAAGCCATTATATTGCTATGAGACCGGCCCTCTAAAATGAAGCACACTGCCAAGGTAAAAGTGCATCATCTATTTCCTAACCCATGTGCAGTGGATTACACAGCATAGGAATCCCTGCATATGAAGTTCCATTTCAAAAGAGTGGGATAAAAACAGGTAAATAAAAAGAGAGGCGCACCAGACGTTGTTTGACTATCCCAGCCCTCTTTGGTTTAGCACAACAATGTGAACCAGAGCTTGGGTTCAGAGGTCTTTTCCTGGTCCCACCCTCTGCTAGCCTCCTACATATTAGCTCATATGGTTTAAATCAATGTCGCCACTAGAGCCGTTCACTGGGCCAATAAGATAATAGCGTACGGGCTGGAGACCGCAGCTCAGCGAGGGCTGGTGCTGTCTGTGTTGTGTTCAGAGGAGCTGTATTGCTTTAACCCTAGTCGAGATATGACCTCCTAATCAAAACCAGCAGCATGGGAGCAGTTTCTGTCTGTGATTGGTGTTGTTGTCGATGTGTTTCTCAATGTCCAGTCCTTATCTCTGTCCAAACCTCATGACTTAAGTAAACACAGAATCAGGTCAAGCAGGGCAGATATTAACTTACAAACTCTGGGGCCTAGGCAAATTTTTCAATACCCTGATGAGAAACACACACTTTTTCATCTACTTCTCTTGTACATTTATATAGCCCAGATTTAGTGAGGAATTGATCCCGTCTCAGGATATGAGAGCGCCTGGCTGTTATGGTCACTCAGCTGTAATCAACAAGCAGAACACTTCTACTATAAAGTCCCAGTGTGCTTTGTGACTGAGTGGCACAGCGGGTTACCCCTGTGGAGGTACAGAATGAAATGACCCTTCAAATGATACTTTGTTGCCACAATAAAATCATCTCAATTGCTACAGATGCACTCTATAGCCGATTCTGCAAGTGCGGCAGGGTGGACTATTTCCCTACATGTGTAAACTACTGTGTTTCAAGAGGAAATAATAACTTCTATCTGATAACATTTTTTAAATGGACTTGGACTCAAATCACGATATATGCTAGATCAGGGGTACTCAAATCTTACCTCACGGAGGTCCGGAGCCTGCTGGTTTTCTGTTCTACCTGATAATTCATTGCACACACCTGGTGTCCCAGGTCTAAATCGGTCCCTGATTAGAGGGGAACAATGACAAAATGCAGTGGAACTGGCTTCGAAGTCCAGAGTTTAGTTTGAGGGTGCTAGATGTTCGGCAGTATACCACTATCCTCATGCCCCCGCCCCCCATTTAACATAAGAGCCTACTCCATAGAAATGAGGGTCAGAGCAGCAAAGTTCTTCCAAATGTCATTGCAAAAGTACAAACTCCACAACAGCAACATTATAGGTATTTTTTTTTATCGGTGCATTGAGATATTTATACAGTATCAATAACTATATAATGATTACAGATCTGCACAATTTTGCTACATAACTATCGGTAAATCCGATGATAATATAGGTCTACGCTTTCAAATGAATCTTTATTATTGTGCACTCAATGGATAAGCATTTAATCATTTTGAAGACGTGTATATAAAAGGCTACGTATCTACAGCAATGGCTCTAGAATAGATTATTGCAGCAGCGAAGGTTAATGACAGCAGGGAAGTTTGATCTGATTACATTTGGTATGCCTGGATAAAACCTCGTGGATATTAATCAAAAAAGCAATAGCTTGGATAACATTGCCTGCATCATAGGCTATTACGCGACTGACAGACATCCTTGTCGACGATTTCAAATCATATTTAAACGTGGGTTATAGAAGACCGGAATAACAAAAATGCGTAAACTATAATGCCGTGTTAAGAGGTAAATAGTACAGTAATAACCATGTTATAAGCTACATGGGATATACATGACTGTTTTCTAACTTGATGAGAACGAATTTAAGAGGCATAATTCTACACTTCATAAAACAAATATCATATATAGCTATAGAAAAACATTGGCGTAGTTCGCGCAAAGGGCTTCGCGTTAAACTTCGCCGATTAGTGAAATTAAGTTAACGAGGCAGTGAAAATGCCACCTACAGTGATTTGAGCCGTTCCAGTGTTGGTTTCTGATGGACGAGCTGTAGGGATGGGGCACTCCAGGCACAAGTCCTTTCTCCGGGATCAAACATCCTCTGCTCTGGTTGTAGTAATCCATCATTAAAAACGGGTTCGGGCTGGGATTCAGTCCCACGACGTCCACACTCTCATACATCATATGTAGAGAGAAAGCGTGAGGATTATTGTCAGATGAGTGAAATAATGACTGCTGCGCTCAATGACTTGGGCACAAGAAAATAGGAGCAGCAGCCTTGTGGTTTTCAGTTTGCTACCAGCAGAGGTAGTAGAAAGGCTGCAAACTGGTCAAAACGGCAATGGATTAAGAAAGGGAATAAATCCGTTCAGACACACTTGAGGTATCGGATCCACTAGTTGGTAGAGTCAATACGATGCAAACCTATAATAAATGTATGGAATATTGACCTACACTCAATTTGAACACATCGTTCAAAAGAATGGTCAACATGATGTCAAACTTGAGGTTTGGAATTCGCCAAATTATTTGTTTGATCGAAAAAGCTTAATAACTTCAGCCAGACATATCAGTTCAATGGCCTTGCTCAAATAATAAACAAGATCCAAACCAATATAGGCTACCCTACAAATTACAAGAATACCTGAAAGGGGTCCCAGTCCATTTCAATAACACTGCAACCACATCAGAATAGACAAAAGAGAGCAGTTGCAGATAAATCCGAATGGAATTCCGTATTTAGTTCCAACTCGTCCTCTGGGGTAAGGAAGATTGTCTGCCCAAGGCAAGAGCTCAAACGGGACAATCAGCCTGCTGTCTGTCTGCCTGCCTATCTACTTATGTTGTCCACCGCGCAACACCACCAATGCACGACGACTTGATTTGTTAGATATCTTGCCCTTCTTGTTTTTAAAATGTCCCGATTCGCAAAACACAATCTGTTCTTCTTGTTTTTATTCAGAGAGGACCAGAATTCGTTCCCAGACAAATTGTGTGGCTATCATGTTCTGTAGAATGTGACAAGGAATAGCAGCTGGGTTTTGGCTCCACCTTCAATCGCTTATTTTTTTCTCGCTCCCTTTTCAGTGGTGGCTCCTCCCACATTTAACCCTTCACAGGCACCACTCAAACCGAGCGGGACGTGGGTCATGGAAGCGAGCACACAAGCCCGCTGGTGCCTTGCCTCGCTCTAATGTAAAAGTGGGTGGGACTTTAAAAAGTAACGTTTTGAACGACAAAATTAAGTTACGTAAACTCCTCTCTCTTGGCATGTCTTTTCAGAGAGTATATGAACATAATTGAGTTTTCTATGAGCCTGTAGGCTACCTCTTTTCCTAGAAATTATGTCTACCGTCACTCGTCATTTGGGCTCCTCCTTCGAACTAATTTGACCCCTTTCTCCGTGCTCTCATCGTTCACTACCCTACGATTTTTCTCCCTCGTTCCCTGTCTCGCTAATTTGCCTAATACTATGCAGCTGAACTTTTCTTGAACCCACGGAAGAAAGCAGCCTCACCCCCCAAATAATCCACACACTGACTCGGCTTTGCCTCTGCGTTTCTTATCTGACATAATTCAAGGTTTCCCACCTTGTACACTTGCTATTACACAATCAACTTTCCTCAAGTGCTGCTCTCACTGAACCAACGAAAATAGACTCAGAGCAGAAACCAGAAGTCAACCAGGCCCTTTAACCAAGAAATGACACTTTCCCACCACAATAAAATCCACCCAGAAGTAGCTGGACACTAATTCAAATTAGTAGATTCGGCTATTTCAGCCACAATTGTTGCCGACAGGTGTATAAAATCGAGCACACTTCCATACAATCTCCATAGACAAACATTGGCAGTGAATGGTTCAGTAGAATGGTTCATACTGAAGAACTGACTGACTTTCAACGTGTCACCATCATAGGATGCCACCTTTCCAACAAGTCAGTTCATTTTATTTTTTTGCCCTGCTAGAGTTGCTGTAAGTGCTGTTATTGTGAAGTGGAAACATCTAGGAGCAACAACAGCTCAGCCGCAAAGTGGTAGGCCACACAAGCATACAGAAGGGGACCGCAGAGTGTTGAAGCGCGTAAAAATCGTCTGTCCTCGGTTGCAACACTCACTACCAAGTTCCAAACTGCCTCTGGAAGCAATGTCAGCACATGAAAGCTTCATGAAATGGGTTTCCATGGCCTTGCAGCTGCATACAAGCCTAAGATCGCCATGCGCAATGCCAAGCGTCGGCTGGAGTGGTGTAAAGCTCGCCACCATTGGACTCTGGAGCAGTAGAAACGCGTCCTCTGGAGTGATGAATCATGCTTCACCATCTGGGAGTCCGACGGACGTATCTGGGTTTGGTGGATACCAGGAGAACACCTGCCCGAATGCATAGTGCCAACTGTAAAGTTAGGTGGATACGGAATAATGGTCTGGGGCTGTTTTTCATGGTTTGGGCTAGGCCCCTTAGGATTACCCTTCACTGGAACTAACTTAATCTTAATACAATGAATTTCTAGATGATTCTGTCCTTCCAACTTTGTGGCAACAGTGTGGGGAAGGCCCTTTCCTGTTACAGCATGACAATGCCCCCGTGCACAAAGCGAGGTACAGAAATGGTTGTCGAAATCGGTGTGGTAGAACTTGACTGGTCTGCACAGAGTCCTGACCTCAACCCCATCAAACACTTTGGGGATGAATTGGAATGCCGACTGCGAGCCAGGCCTAATCACACCCAACATCAGTACCCGACCTCACTAATGCTCTTATGGCTGAATGGAAGCAAGTCCCCGCAGCAATGTTCCAACATCTAGTGGAAAGCCTTCCCAGAAGAGTGGAGGCCGTTGTAGCAGCAAAGGGGGGACCAAATCTATATTAATTCCCATGATATTGGAATGAGATGTTTGACGAACAGGTGTCCACATACGTTGGTGTAGTGTATCTAAAAATGATTTATAAGTGTTCTAAAATAATTAGAATGATGTTTGCTACATCAAGCTGGTGAGGTTGCAACATTGTTGCCACTTCCTACTGAATATAACCATGCAACATTCTTAGAGAAGCATGCAACAATGTGGTACAAATAGCAAATACACAAAACAAGTTTTTATTCCATTGTAATAACCATTACAACACTAATCAAATAGCATGTTGAAACAAGACTATCCATTGAGATCCAAACAATAGATAATACAAACACTATAACTCTAAAACTATGATGACCAATTGACTAATACATGATGTTTCAGGCCTGATACCTCTGCATACCACAGTGCTGGCAGGGTTTAGCCAGTGCCTCATCCCCCATCAGGTGCTCAATATTGGTACATCCCAGCCTCTGGTTCACATCTGAACCACAGAGCCATGACTAGGACTGAGTGAAAAGGTGTTAGAGGAATTATTGGCATTGTCCACAGCAGGGGTGGACTGCTCCACCTTTGACTGTGACACTTATTTAATGCATGGACCAGACTGTTTACTTTGACTGATAACAACTCAGCAGAGAGCCAGCTCTGGTCAGATACCACAAGGGAAATTCCTTCACAGGATTAGCCACAATGAGTAATGGTGTCAGAAAATGCTAATTTTCTCTGCCTGTTTTTCTTCTCAGCTTGGGCAGTATTAATTTGACCCCTACGTTGTGATGGCACAGCCAGAGTGGGAGATAATGGATTGTTGATCATTGCTTATAACAGAGAGGAGGCATGGGAAAGCTGGAGAGACTAAGCTCCATTTCAGGACTTCAAAGACAAAAGTCACATTGCAGGGACTTGAAAAGAAGCAGAAGTCAATGCCAAATAGAGTGAATTGTAGAATTCCTTAACATGACTAATCATTCTGAATATACGCATGTGCCAGGAGAGCTGTTTTCCAGGCTTAGAGAAAGTCTTATTATTCTTAATGTTCATTTCACTTTTGTATTTGATCTAATTCACTTTCTTTGGCAATGTTAACATATGTTTCCCATGCCAATAAAGCCACTTGAATTGAATTGAGAATGAGAGAGAGAGAGAGAGAGAGAGAGAGAGAGAGAGAGAGAGGGATAGATAAAGAGGGGAAGAGAGGGAGGTAGAGAATAGTAAAAGATAAAGGGGAATAGAGAAAGAAAAACAGAGAGAGAGAAGGGGGGAGGTGCTTTGCCCTTTCTGCATAGGGGTATTATATCAGCATTAGCTGGGAGAATGAGGTTGTTGGCATGCTGCCATGCAGTGCCCAGTCATATCTGCATAGCTGCAGGAAGTAGAGGTGTTGCAGCACCCCCTGATAAACCACAATAAAAAAAATAATAATATTAAAACAAATAAAAATCTTAGTGCACTAATTTATTACTCCTACATGAGCAGAGAAAAATACTTATTGACAAAAATGTCCCTCAGCACCTCCCCACTTGAGCGAGTCTGATCACAAGTCAGAGACCACTAGTTACATAAAGTTAAATTTTTTTTTAACAAAAAATAAATAAATACATAAAATAAAAACACTATGATGACACACCAAATGAGTTTGATGGATCCTTTAGGTCATCTTCTAATGTCTTTTAAGAGGAAAGTAATCCAGAAGTAACTGAAAGTAATCTGATTACGTTATAGAGTTTGGTAATCCAAAAGTTAAATTACTGATCACTATTTTGGACAGGTAGCTAACTAGTAACTAACGGATTACATTTAGAAAGTAACCTACCCAACCCTGGTGGCTTGTTTTGACATTAAGAGGTGAGAGAGTAGGCATTGTCAAAAGTAACATTGAGCCAAAGGAGCCAAGCTTAATTAGAGGTTAAGTGAATGTGGTCACTGGCTTCTGGCACAACATAGCAGCCGTGTGTGAAGGCAAAGCCTAGGAGGAGGAGGAGCCGGTGCCAGCTAACCAGCCCGTTCAAATATGCTGGAGACAGAGAGAGCGGCTTCAAAAGTTCCACACTCCTGAGAATACGGAAAGCCACTCAGGCTTCAGAGAGATTGGACCTGTGTGTGTGTACTACTCTGCTGCACGGCTCAGGCTTCAAAGCATGGTTATTTAAAGGGGTAGTTCGGGATTTTGGCAATGACGCCCTTTATCTACTTCCCCAGAGTCAGATGGAAGGAAGTTGCTAACTAGCATTAGTGCAATGAGTGGAAGTCTATGGGAACATCTAGCATGTTCCTGTAGACTTCCAGTCATTGCGCTAACGCTAGTTAGCATTGGCTTGCGAAACTATCTCTGACTTCCTTTTTACTGGACGCAAATACATAAAAATGGGATCCACGAGTTCTTCTGACTCTGGGGAATTAGATAACGGGCTTCATTGCCAAAATCCTGAACTATCCCTTTAAAGCCTCAACATCCCACTGATGGAAAGGCCTTGTTTAAAGCACCATTCAGGCACTATTGCCTGGCTGAAATAGCACTGTTATGTACATACAAAATAATAGAGGGATATGATGTCAAATCAAATCAAACTTTATTTGCCAAACGTGCCGAATACAACAAGTGTAGACTTTACCGTGAAATGCTTACCTACAGTGCAGTTAAAGAAGAAGAAAATATTTACCAAGTAGGCTAAAATAAAACGTAATAATAAAAAGTTACACAATAAGCATAACAATAACAAGGCTATATACAGGGTGCACAGGTACCGAGTCAGTGTGCAGGGGTACAGGCTAGTTGAGGTAATCTGTACATGTAGGTGGGGGTGAAGTGACTATGCATAGGTAACAAACAAACAGCAAGTAGCAGCAGTGTACAAGTGGGGATGTGTCAAATGTAAATTGTCCGGTGGCGATTTTTATGAATTGTTCAGCAGTCAAATGGCTTGGGGGTAGAAGCTGTTGAGTAGCCTTTTGGTCCTAGACTTGGCGCTCTGGTACCGCTTGCAGTGCGGTAGCAGAGAAAACAGTCTATAATCTGGGTGACTGAAGTCTGACAATTTAATGAGCTTTCCTCTGACACTGCCTACTGTATAGGTCCTGGATGGCAGGAAGCTTGGTGATGTACTGGGCCATTCGCACGACCCTCTGTAGCGCCTTACGGTCAGATGCTGAGCAGTTGCCATACCAGGCAGTGATGCAACCGGTCAGGATGCTCTTGATGGTGCAGCTGTAGAAGCTTTTGAAGATCTGGGGGCACATGCCAAATCTTTTCAGTCCTGAGGTGAAAAATATTTTGTCGTGCCCTCTTCACAACTGTCTTGGTATGTTTGGACCATGATAGTTTGTTGGTGATGTGGACACCAAGGAACTTGAAACTCTCAACCCGCTCCACTACAGCCCCGTCGATATTAATGGGGGCCTGTTCGGCCCGCCTTTTCCTGTAGTCCATGATCAGCTCCTTTGTCTTGCGCACACGGAGGGGGAGGTTGTTGTCCTGGCACCACACTGCCAGTTCTCTGACCTTCTCCCCATAGGCCGTCTCATTGTTGTCGGTGATCAGGCCTCCCACTGTTGTGTCATTAGCAAACTTAATGATGGTGTTGGAGTCGTGTTTGGCCACGCAGTCATAGGTGAACAGGGAATACAGGAGGGGACTAAGTACACACCCCTGAGGGGCCCCAGTGTTAAGGATCACTTGACAGTTGGTCCGCGCATGCTCTGAGTACACATCCTGAAAATCCGTCTGGCCCAGCGGCTTTGTGAATGTTGATCTGTTTAAAGGTTTTGTTCACATCGGCTACCGAGAGCATTATCACACAGTCATGCAGAACAGCTGGTGCTCTCGTGCATGCTTCAGTGTTGCTTGCCTCGAAGCGAGCATAAAAGGCATACGTCATCAATTTTATTTTCTAACGATTGCATGTTAGCAAGGAGAACGGAAGGCATTGGGAGTTTACTCACTCGACCCCGGCTTCTCAGAATGATCCCCAATCGGCGTCTTTTCTTCACGCAAAAGGGCCTGTTCCAGTGAAAGCAGGATATCCTTCTCATCGGACTCTTTAAAGGAAAAAGTGTCTTCCAGCCCGCTTTGAGGAATGTCCAGGAATTTGAGACGGTAGCAGCAACATTATGTACACAGTAAGTAAAAAAATAAGTTACACAAAACGCAAAAAAATTACAAATTTGCACAATTGGTTGGGAGAAAGTCCCTGATTAGGGAGTGAAATGGAGGAGAGATTGAATGGGGGGGATGGGGAGAGAAAGGAGAGAGAGAGAGTGGAAGAAGGGGTGGTTTGAAGGAATTCAAAGAGCTTTATGAGTGAGGGCGGAGGAGATTGCGGCCTGAACCTTGAGGGTGTCAAACTATTTTTACAGCCCCTCTCTCCATACCCCAATCAAGGGTGTTAGGAAGCAGTAAAAATTGGTCCCTCACCATTCCCCCCACAGGACAGGTGATAGCTAGCTATAGGTCTACAGGTTAGAACAATGGGTCATTATGCCATTGGGCTAACTGCTATAGTGCTGAGAAGGCTAAATAAAAAGGGGTTCTTCGGCAAACAAACCATCGTAAAATCTAGGCATACAGGCTTAGAACCATGCAAGAAAAGGTATACGTTTTCTTTTCACGTTCAGCTAAAATTGCCACCGATTCAGCAACATCTGCAATCAGCTGTCCCTTGATGCTTGTGTTCTCACACTTTTCAGATTTGTATTGCTCCACTTACTTCCTGTAACAAATCAAATGTTGTTTGTCACATGCTTCGTAAACAACAGATGTGGACTAACAGTGAAAATACTTAGTTACGGGCCCTTGCCAACAATGCAGACAGAAAGAAAATAGAGAAATAATAAAGGAGCCTTGGCCTAGGCTACTGTTGATTGCCAAAATGGAGGTCTTTTTCATTGAAGTAAAACCACATTTAGAGGAAAAGGGTATAACTCCAGTGAAAAAACTACAAGAGGAATGTGAAGTGAACGTTGGCGTGGCCTAATGCAGGCTACTGTGCAACTCCGGTAGGATGCAATTTCGGAAGTTACATTTATTTATTTTAGTATTGATAATAATTTGTTTATCATTATTATTTTTGTATATCATTATTATTGTAAACCGAAAAATTAATTGAAACCAGTTCATTAAATATGCGAACTAAGTTCTAACTATAATGCTGTGTTTGCTGTAATATAATAGCCTGCTCGTATTTTACCTATAAACAATGGCTCGACTTACTTTTGATATTACCCTAATAAAAGTTGTAAAACTTTTGTGAAGGTTGGGTGTGGTGTGGCTATTATTGTCCTTTAGCTACTGCACCGGCGGTCCAACTACTACATTTGAACTTGAGGTGAGGAAGAATGTTTTAAAGCCTACCAGAGTTGCTCCTATAATCTAACAATATAATGCTCATCTTTATAAAAAATATTCAGACGCCGTACCCATCTGACAAAAAGAAATGCATTTCGGTGCCTTAGCATGCCGCCTACTGCAATCCTCGTCCTCCACAGACCAGAGCTGGAAATCCCGCTCATCGTTCCATGCTTGCGCACTGCTCCCTTTCCAACTACTCCGCTAAAAACCACTCAGCACTCAATTTATTTTTATTTTTAAATTGCCGCAAATTCACTCTATTTGTTAAAATCACAATTTAACCAACACCCATCTATTTTTTGGACTACCTGGACCTACCGTTTGGTTTTGAAGTATTGAAACCAATCCATATGGATTTGAATGAAAAGTATTGAAAAATATAAATAAACATGAAAAGGTGAATGTAAGAAGCGCACATCATTTTAATTCGCTTACATGTCATATTAAACAGCATATAAACCCAGGAGTCAAACTGGGAACCTAAGAAGGAACAAAAAAGGTATTATTTAGTTTATATTACTTCAAGTCTATAGCCTAAAAAGAAATACATTGTGAAGCATTTGCGAGTGTGACACAATAGGCTGGTATGGCCATAAAGCGCTCAGCATTTCAACATTTTGTTCTATTAAATCATTAGTCTATAAATTACACATATAGGCTGTGACTTACTTATAAATAAATACAAATTAAACAAAAAATGACTTATTAGTGCCTTTTAATTCACTTTATAGAAAAACAAGTTTGACCAGTCTGTGGCTTCAGGCTCATGCCATGGTGCCTGGAGAGCCGAACAGCAGTGGAGGATATCCTCTCCTCACTTGCAGAGCCACTGGGGATGCTAAACACCATTTTGGCCACTCTTGCCAGGCTGGGCAGAGATGCAGAGTTATGTTTTTATATAGGTAAGCCTCAAGGTTTTTAGGCAAAATAGCTCCTAGAACATGGGAACATGCTAGGCCGTTTGGTCCAAAATCAAATGACCTATTGTATAGATAACAGAACAAGAATTAACAAATCGTTTAAGAGATCATATTTTTTGTTGATAAATACTTTGCTACAATGACACTTAGTTATCTACCCACCTCGTTCCTTTATTTTAGCATGTGCACGTAGTAAGTACATCATCATGCTTTCGGGGTACGTGTCTTTTCAGATTCTGCTATGAATTATTAGTTGTGGACGCTACATCACCACACTCCCTCTCTTGCTCTTGGTCCTCATCTTTTTAAGTCACCTTGATTTCACACCTGTGTGTTCTATCAGTTTCTTTCTGAAAATATTTAGCAAACTCCATGCCAGTAGCTAAAGCATTGGGCTACAGCAGCACACAAGTAGACTACAAACACATCCTGGGCCGGGCATGCCCTGAGCTCGTGAAGTGAGCGCTACTGGAGCGAAATTGGAGCGGGTGAGAAGGCCAACGCTCCAGCCTTTGGGAATCACCCTCCACGCTCCAGTCAAATTGGGCACGCTCCGCTCTAGCTCCGCTCCGGCTCCGCTCACGTACTCTGCCACAGACAGCACTCATTCTGTCAATCAAATTCTGTTAAAGGTCCCCGAAGCACACACACACACAAACACACACATCCCTGGGTCGCTACTCTTTTCAGTTCGCTGCCGCTAGCGACTGGAACGAGCTGCAAAAAACTCTCAAACTGGAAAGTTTTATCTCCATTGCTACATTCAAAGACTCAATCATGGACACTCCTACTGACACTTGTGGCAGCTTTCCATGATTGAAATTTAAATTTAAATTTCACCAGGTAGGCCAGTTGAGAACAAGTTCTCATTTACAACTGCGACCTGGCCAAGATAAAGCAAAGCAGTGTGACAAAAACAACAACACAGAGTTACACATGGGATAAACAAACATACAGTCAATAACACAATAGAAAAATCTGTATACAGTGTGTGCAAAGGAAGTAAGGAGGTAAGGCAATAAATAGGCCAATAGTGGCGAAGTAATTACAATTTAGCAATTAACACTGGAGTGATAGATGTGCAGATGAGGATGTGCAAGTAGAAATACTGGTGTGGAAAAGAGCAGAAAAACAAAAACAAATATCGGAATGAGGTAGGTAGTTGGTTGGATGGGCTATTTACAGATGGGCTGTGTACAGCTTCAGTCATCGGTAAGCTGCTCTGACAGCTGATGCTTAAAGATTGTGAGGGAGATATAAGTCTCCAGCTTCAGTGAAGTTTGCAATTTGTTCCAGTCATTGGCAGCAGAGAACTGGAAGGAAAGGCGGCCAAAGGAGGTGTTGGCTTTGGGGATAACCAGTGAAATATACCTGCTGGAGCGTGTGCTACGAGTGGGTGGTGCTATGGTGACCAGTGAGCTGAGATAAGGCGGAGCTTTACCTAGCAAAGACTTATAGATGACCTGGAGCCAGTGGGTTTGGCGACGATTATGTAGCGAGGACCAACCAATGAGAGCATACAGGTCGCAGTTGTGGGTAGTATATGGGGCTTTGGTGACAAAACGGATGGCACTGTGATAGACTACATCCAATTTGCTGAGTAGAGTGTTGGAGGCTATTTTGTAAATGACATCGCTGAAGTCTAGGATCGGTAGAATAGTCAGTTTTACGAGGGTATGTTTGGCAGCACGAGTGAAGGAGGCTTTGTTGTGAAATAGGAAGCCCGATTCTACATTTAATTTTGGATTGGAGATGCTTAATATGAGTCTGGAAGGAGAGTTTACAGTCTAGACAGACACCTAGGTATTTATAGTTGTCCACATATTCTAAGTCAGAACCGTCCAGAGTAGTGATGCTAGTCGAGCGGGTGGGTGCGGGCAGCGATCAGTTGAAGAGCATGCATTTAGTTTTCCGAACATTTAAGAGCAGTTGGAGGCCATGGAAGGAGTATTGTATGGCATTGAAGCACCTTTTGAGGTTTGTTAACACAGTGTCCTAAAAAGGGCCAGATGTATACAGAATGGTGTCATCTGCATAGAGGTGGATCAAAGAATCACCCGCAGCAAGAGCGACATCATTGACATATACAGAGAAAAGAGTCGGTCCAAGAATTTAACCCTGTGGCACCCCCATAGAGACTGCCAGAGGTCCGGACAGCAGGCCCTCCGATTTGACACACTGAACTCTATCTGAGAAGTAGTTAGTGAACCAGGCAAGGCAGTCATTTGAGAAACTAAGGCTGTTGAGTCTGCCGATAAAATATGGTGATTGACAGAGTCGAAAGCCTTGGCCAGGTTGACGAAGACGGCTGCACAGTACTGTCTTTTATCTATGGTGGTTATGATATCGTTTAAGACCTTGAGCATGGCGGAGGTGCACCGGTGACCAGCTCGGAAATAGGATTGCATAGCGGAGAAGGTACGGTGGGATTCGAAATGGTCGGTGATCTGTTTGCTCACTTGGCTTTCGAAGACTTTAGAAAGGCAGGGCAGGATGGATATAGGTCTGTAACAGTTTGATGTGATGTAGTATTGTCTCTACTTTTTCGCCCTTTGTGCTCTTGTCTGTGCCTAACAATGTTGGTACCATGTTTGTGCTGCTACCATGTTGTGCCGCTGCCATGTTGTGTTGCTGCCATGTGTTGTTGTCTTAGATCTCTCTTTATGTAGCTTTATGCTGTCTCTTGTCTTGATGTTTGTTCTGTCCTACATTTTTCTTTTTTATCCCAGACTCTGTCCCGTTTTGCCTCTTGGTAGGCAGTCATTGTAAATAAGAATTGGTTCTTAATTGACTTGCCTAGTTAAATAAACATTAAATAAAACAAATTATAAATAAATACAAATTCTCTATCTGGACCTAGGCCTAAGCTTCTCTTACTTTACATATGTATTTTGTAATATTAATATCATACAGTGGACGTCTAAGCGCATAGGCCTATGCATGCAATGCCCTGATGCATTTAGTGCTCAAATCTCTAACAGCTGAACTGTGAGGTGGACAATTATTGTTTTAGGAAACATTTTAATAAAACATTTTTTTTTTTGCATATGCTACACATCGAAACATTATAAATTGTTTTTGTAATTTGCTATAGGCTGTTTAAGGACAGGTAAATGTGGTTAATTTGGCCAATATCCCTCGTTTATTGATGGTGCTGGCTGTGCCAGGTTAGCTCTTAATGCATATGAATGTCCGGTAAATGTCTCAAATTCTCCAGGCAATCATGTTGCCTGGCACCACATTTTCCTAACAGAAACCCTGGCACACACTGGAAAATATTTTCTGGCAGGCAGGCAGACACTGGAATAAATTCCTGAATGACAAAGTAAGGGCCTTTTGTGGGAGTGGAAAAGAATGCCCGGAACGTAAAAGAACGTTATGAACTGGTTCCTGTGCTTTTAAAATAATGGTGCTGTTCCAGAACAGTATAGATCACTTTTGTTCGCGGTTCTGACTCTGTTCCTCTAAAATGTTTTGGTTCTTTTCTGGTTTTCAGGTTTTGTTGCCAGAACCAGTTTCAACACCTGGTTCAGTCCCAGGGTCATTAGCTTAGTGATAAGCTTGGAGGGCACTATGGCATTGAACACTGAGCTGTAGTCAATTAACAGCATTCTCATGTAGGTGTTCTTTCTATTGAAGTGGGAAAGGGCAGTGTGGAGTTCAAGAGAGATTGTGTCATCTGTGGATCTGTTGTGGCAGTATGCGAATTGGAGTGTGTCCAGGACATAAGGGATGATGGTGTTGATGTGAGCCTTGAACAGTCTTTCAAAGGATTTCATGGCTACAGATAGTCATTTAGACAATATGTCCTTTAGCGAAGTGGACAGACGAATCAAAACAAAACACCATCAATTCGTCAAAAGTCTGGTAAAAGTCAGGTATTCAACGGCTAAGTTGGGAAAAAGAGTGGAGAAAAGCCGGCCAAGTAGTGTTTTCCATCAGCTAGTCTGCTCAACAACATTTGGCAGGGAGTAGACCTATCGGCTGACAAGATAAGGACGGACATATTTGAGCCGGTCCGGCCCTGCTCGTCTAATTTTGGATTTCCCTTCATCCGCTAGTTCCCAGATCCCTGTCCTCCACACCCTCCTCCCCCACGCTACCTTTCACATGTGCCAACAGATGGTTAATACATATGTAGATTCATTATGTGATCACCCTGTTGCAATGCAGGAAATGTAAAGCTTGCAGTGTATTTGAAGTTTAAAAATGCTTCTGAAGTTTGTAGTTTCCTTTATGAAAAATGTCCATTAATTATAATCCACATAATAATTCACATTTCCTATTCCTGCAGGATTGTGTTCCTGGTGTAGCAAACTGGCACAAATTAAAATCTCACATCTGTACCAGCACCCAGACTGGGAGGAGATCAGAGATAGCTGGGGGAAGCCAGCTCAGCAAAGCTTTCCATCTCTCTTATGTGCGACCTCATAAGGCCGAACAGCAGGAGAGACAAAGAAAGAAAGTGCTTAAGAGGAGGAAGTAGAGGCAAGAAGGTGCACTAGCTTCGCAACATAAAACACAAGAGCATTGAGATAAAGATAGTGCATATGCTCTCGTCTCTATACTCTTCGGTGTTGCACCAGTTTGTGTACTCTGCGTTTCTCTGCCATTATCCCATGAGACTGTGCAGCTCAGTACTTAAATCTGCACTCCCACGGCTGGCATTGCTGCATGGAAAACTTGCTCTTGCCAGTGCTCCACTTTTCAATGTGTGTTTCTGTCTGTCTTGCCCACAAGCCCTGGTGTTTTCACTATGCCTTAGACGACATGGGCTCAGTGACATTGCTGTTATCATCTTGCTGCCTGCCGTGTGTGTGTGTGTGTGTGTGTGTGCGCGTTTACACAGCTGGTTTTACGCAGCCATATGCTTGCCGCGGCCAGACAAAAAATGCAGCTGCGCTCGCCGACAATGTGTCGATGGTGTAAAAGACCTGGTCCTCCATGTCAGAACGAGCTGCGGTATTGATGGACATCGCCCCACTTCTATCTCTTCCACCTTTTTCCTATGGTTCCATCGGACACAGGGCAGGAGCCTCCTATGGATCCAGCATCAGAGAAGAGGCACTCCCATATGTGTGTGTGTGTGTGGTGGGGATTTTTCTAAAGGGCTGTTTAGTGGCTTGCGGGGATCTTTGTGAAACCCCCATGTCATTATCCCCTTTAATGTGCCTCAAACAGCAGATTCTGGCATTTATGGTACAAGCCTATCTCCCCATAAAGGCTTTTATTGTTTGGCCCAGTCTATGGTGGCCGTAATCCAGTTTCCTGCTTTATGGGAACCTTCACTATATCACTAGCCGGGAGGACAAAGAAGGCTGACATTGGTGTTTACCAAAGTATTGGGAGCTCATAAATCCATCAGGGCCTGCGGCATTCTGAAAATACCCCTGCACTGAAGATCTAGGGCTGGGAGGAAGCAGTTGTTGTTGTTATGGCTCAGCTTCTAGGACATTATTATCTATGTAGCCTTCAGGAAGAAAATCTATCATAGACAAGGCCATTGGGCCTATGTAAGAGAGTAAATAATTGAAAATAAGGGATCACCTCGAAAGATCAACCTAGAAATATAGCCAATAGAATGGGTCATGAACTGGGATTGAGACATTGTCTTATGCCCATACACACACAAATGGACACCACTGTTTCTATCCAGCTCCGAGAGAAGAAGGCCTAACCCACCTACACTGGACTGGAGCCTTAGGGCTAACTGAAGAGAAAGATGATTCAATCATGACAAAGAGACAAAGAAGGCAGGGAGGGAGGAAGAGATGGACCGGGCTTGCTGTCTGGCTGGCAGAAAGCCCTGCTCTATCAAGACCCTACTACCTCATTAAGGAGTCAGCATGCTTCGGTTCGGCTGGCGCCTAGCCGAACTTTGTTTGTCGAAAGAGTATGCGCATATACTCCCTTAAAAGACCTTTCGTTTCAAAAAAGTGGCAATAGTAAGGTTTGTCCATTTTGAGATGCCGTAGCCAGTATATACTTCCTCAAAATAATCTGAATTAATCTAAGATAACTCAATAAATCTGTCATTAATTTTCCATCTAACTAAGATGTTTGTTGCAGTATCTCAATTAAAAACTGTGCAAGAAAACGAGTTGTCTCATTGAATGACAACAAAGACTATTAAATAATCCCTACTGTTGACCAATCACCGACGAAGGAGCGTAGACTTTGGCTCCGAACTTCGGCTTGCCTCCTGAAAAAAATGTGTGTGCCAGAATGGCCCGGAAAAACCCTCACCAAAGTCCAAAAAATGACATCAGATGACGTCAGAATATATACTACCGGTCAAAAGTTTTAGAACACCTACTCATTCAACGGTTGTTCTTTATTTTTTACTATTTTCTACATTGTAAAATAGTAAAGACATAAAAACAATTAAATAACACATATGGAATCATGTAGTAACCAAAAAAAGTCTAAAACAAAACAAAATCGATTTTATATTTGAGATTCTTCAAAGTAGCCTTGATGTCAGCTTTGAACACTTTTGGCATTCTCTCAAACAGCTTCATGAGGTAGTCACCTGGAATACATTAACAGTTGTGCCTTGTTCAAAGTTCATTTGTGGAATTTCATTCCTTCTTAATGCGTTTAAGCCAATCAGTTGTGTTGTGACAAGGTAGGAGTGGTATACAGAAGATAGCCCTATTTGGTAAAAGATCAAGTCCACATTATGGCCAAATAAGCAAAGAGAAACGACAGTCCATCATTGCTTTAAGACATGAAGGTCAGTCAATACGGAACATTTCAAGAACTTTGTGCAGTCGCAAAAACCATCAAGCGCTACGATGACACTAGCTCTCATGAGAACCACTACTGGAATGGAAGTTACTTCTGCTGCAGAGGATAAGTTCATTAGAGTTACCAGCCTCAGAAATTGCAGCTAAAATAAATGCTTCACAGAGATCAAGTAACATCTCAACATCAACTGTTTAGAGGAGACTGTATGAATCATCATGGCCATGGTTGAATTGCTGCAAAGAAACCACTACTAAAGGACACCAATAAGAAGAGGAGACTGGCTTGGGCCAAGAAACATGAGCAATGGACATTAGATCGGCGGAAATTTGTCCAAATTTGAGATTTTTGGTTCCAACCGCCGTGTCTTTGTGAGACGCGGTGTGGGTGAACGGATGATCTCTGCATGTGTATTCAAGGCACAATGTACACTGCTCAAAAAATAAAGGGAACACTTAAACAACACAATGTAACTCCAAGTCAATCACACTTCTGTGAAATCAAACTGTCCACTTAGGAAGCAACACTGATTGACAATACATTTCACATGCTGTTGTGCAAATGGAATAGACAACAGGTGGAAATTATAGGCAATTAGCAAGACACCCCCAATAAAGGAGTGGTTCTGCAGGTGGTGACCACAGACCAATTCTCAGTTCCTATGCTTACTGGCTGATGTTTTGGTCACTTTTGAATGCTGGCGGTGCTTTCACTCTAGTGGTAGCATGAGATGGAGTCTATAACCCACACAAGTGGCTCAGGTAGTGCAGCTCATCCAGGATGGAACATCAATGCGAGCTGTGGCAAGAAGGTTTGCTGTGTCTGTCAGCGTAGTGGCCAGTACATCAGGAGAAGTGGAGGAGGCCGTAGGAGGGCAACAACCCAGCAGCAGGACTGCTACCTCTGACCTTTGTGCAAGGAGGAGCAGGAGGAGCATTGCCAGAGCCCTGCAAAATGACCTCCAGCAGGCCACAAATGTGCATGTGTCTGCTCAAACGGTCAGAAACAGACTCCATGAGGGTGGTATGAGGGCCCGACGTCCACAGGTGGGGGTTGTGCTTACAGCCCAACACCGTGCAGGACGTTTGGCATTTGCCAGAGAACACCAAGATTGGCAAATTCGCCACTGGCGCCCTGTGCTCTTCACAGATGAAAGCAGGTTCACACTGAGCACATGTGACCGAGTCTGGAGACGCCGTGGAGAACGTTCTGCTGCCTGCAACATCCTCCAGCATGACCGGTTTGGCGGTGGGTCAGTCATGGTGTGGGGTGGCATTTCTTTGGGGGGGCCGCACAGCCCTCCATGTGCTCGTCAGAGGTAGCCTGACTGCCATTAGGTACCGAGATGAGATCCTCAGACCCCTTGTGAGACCATATGCTGGTAAGGTTGGCCCTGGGTTCCTCCTAATGCAAGACAATGCTAGACCTCATGTGGCTGGAGTGTGTCAGCAGTTCCTGCAAGAGGAAGGCATTGATGCTATGGACTGGCCCGTCAGTTCCCCAGACCTGAATCCAATTGAGCACATCTGGGACATCATGTCTCGCTCCATCCACCAACACCACGTTGCACCACAGACTGTCCAGGAGTTGGTGGATGCTTTAGTCCAGGTCTGGGAGGAGATCCCTCAGGAGACCATCCGCCACCTCATCAGGAGCATGCCCAGGCATTGTAGGGAGGTCATACAGGCACGTGGAGGCCACACACACTACTGAGCCTCATTGTGACTTGTTTTAAGGACATTACATCAAAGTTGGATCAGCCTGTAGTGTGGTTTTCCACTTTAATTTTGAGTGTGACTCCAAATCCAGACCTCCATGGGTTGATAAATTTGATTTCAATTGATAATTTTTGTGTGCTTTTGTTGTCAGCACATTCAACTATGTAAAGAAAAAAGTATTTAATAAGAATATTTCATTCATTCAGATCTAGGATGTGTTATTTTAGTGTTCCCTTTATTTTTTTGAGCAGTGTATATCACCCCTACCACAGCATTGTGCAACAATACGCCATCCCATCTGGTTTGGGCTTAGTGGGACTATCATTTGTTTTTCAACAGGACAATGACCCAAAACACCTCCAGGCTGTATAAAGGCTATTTGAACAAGAAGGAGAGTGATGGAGTGCTGCATCAGATGACCTGGCCTCCACAATCACCTGACCTCAACCAAATTGAAATGGTTTGGGATGAGTTGGACCGCAGAGTGAAGGAAAAGCAGCCAACAAGTACTCAGCATATGTGGGAACTCCTTCAAGACTGTTGGAAAATCATTCCAGGTGAAGCTGGTTGAGAGAATGCCAAGTGTGTGCAAAATTGTCATCAAGGCAAAGGGTGGCTACTTTGAAGAATCTCAAATATAAAACATATTTTGATATGTTTAACACTTTTTTGGTTACTACATGATTCCATATGTGTTATTTCATAGTTTTGTTGTCTTCACTTTTATTCTACAATGTAGAAAATAGTAAAAAATAAATAAACACCCTTGAACGAGTAGGTGTTCTAAAACTTTTGCCAGTATCGTATGCACAAACTCTTCCAAACTGTTTCGGCTGGGAAGGATGCGGACACCTTTAGACTTCTGATCAGTGAAGCAATTACAGCTCTGCGTTCATTACACCCATCCATCTACCTTTTCTATCCATCCATCACTCCATTTATTTCTCTCTCTTCATTCCCGGTCTTGCCTCTACTTCAGCCTTGCCCTCAGAGCATCACTAACTCAGGGTTAACCAGGGGCACCGGCGAGAGAGCAAGAGAGGGGGAGAGAGAGTGACAGAAAGTGAAAACAGAGTCAGGAGCCCTCCTCATCAAAACCGACTTGGCTGGCTTTGATTCACTCCTCTGTGCTTCTCTCTAGTCTAGTGTTTCATCTCCATCTTCCCCAACAAAGATCTCAGGCCTGCCTTGCTGCCTGGCAGGCTGTGTCTCAGTCTGTCTCATCTCAGGGCTCTAGGCCCTGTATAAAAGCCTTTATTCTCTCTCTCAGAGCCTGGAGTCTGAACTGAAGTGAAGAGAGTGCTGAAGAGGAGGATTTCCCATTGATAAGTGCTGGCCGGCGGGGTTCGCTTTAAGTGGATTTTCCCTTTCCCCTTGCCGCGTGTTGTTCCCAGGCCCATGGCATTATGACACCCCCGCCAGTGACCTCCACTTGAGACGTGCCCCGGGACATGACAGCGGACGCTTTTTCTGGGGATGGCTGATTGCTGCACGGCACAAAGCCGAAGTGTGAGACGACGGATTGGTTGGTGGGTGGGTGGGTGGATGGATGCACAGTGCAGTGAGCGCACAGCGCCGGGCTGTGCTGTGCAGGTTATCATTAGGCATAATGCCCCGTTTGTGGTGGTACTATACTGTAGAGTACAGGGATATTTGTGTTTCCCCACCACCCCACACCACCCCTTCCATCCACCCAGTTGAGGCCTAACCTGGTGAGGTAGGGGAGGGATGTGAAATGTAAAAATGTGCAGAGCCAGTTCAAATGTTAATGGAACATCTAAAATCCCCTGCTTAGCCAGCAGGTTGTGGGGAACAAAAGCCTGTCAAAGAGAGCAACAGCTGCTGTGGTGCTGCTATCAGGGTTGGGGGAGGGGGGGTTGATAGTGTGGTTAGGGTTTAACTCATTGGTGGGGGTGATGGGGTGTGGTAATGGAATGGATAACTCCATTGCACCAAATTACATTAAAGAGAAATGAAGCAATGATGGGGAGTGGTGGTGGAGGGAGGGTGCGGTGGGGGTGCAATCATCAGCATTTCAAAAGAATGGGGGCCAGAGAATGCAGATGATAGCGGTGGATGGGCTCCTCCCCCATCCCTCCCTCCATCTCCTCCCCTGTGCCGGGCAGAAACCCTGTGGCTCTGTAGAGGCTGATGAAGATACTAGCCTGTCGCCCTGTGTGTGTAGGGGACAATGAGAGAAGAATCTTTCCCTCCATTCCTCCTCCTCCACTGGAAGAGAACAGTTGATTGTATGAAAGCTGGCCCTTTTACCCACAACTCCCATGGGTCGCTGTGGGTCAACTTCACTGGAGACAACCCTGACAGTGGAAGTGCACTATCAGGGGAGAGAGACTTTTCATAGAGCTTATAGCTACAATTCTGCTAGCTTCAACAATGGAAGAGCCTTGAGAAGTCCCTTGACATATCTCTCTAAGTGAGGAAACACGACTGTCTTTTGCCGCAACGACTAACGGAGAAATTCTGTGAAAATATTACAATGTGTTCTGAATGCCACTCATATTCCTGCCCTTGACTAATGAAATTAGCTAGTAGGAGGCAAAGAAAAAATGTGATGACAAACTGTTGTGGACTTTGAGAGTGCACCCCCGGAAAACCTTGTCAAACCCTATCAGCTTCACATGTGGCCGTGTGCATAGTTTTGAATAGAACATGTATTTGTAACTGGTCTGAAGTCAGTCAAAAAGAAAATATATAGCCCACTGTAAAGCCACCTGTCACCAAGCCATCAGATTTACATGGCCTTCACTGGATTTTTACAGTTTAGGCCTGCACAAATAAAACCTTCACTCAAACAGCAACAGGGGAGCAACTCAATAAAGCCATTTATGAAGATCTAGCAGACAACAAATCAACCAAGATCCAGAGGGAATCTTTTCTTTTGCCAATAGTGCTGGACTAACTTTCTTTCTGAAAGGTTTCTCTATCTTTAAAACAAGTTTTGATCAATTTACTATCGTCTTGGGAAATTTGAGAACTTCTAAACTGAAACTGCATGCTTCCCAGATTCGCTGACAGTGACAGACATAAATAATCACAATGGATACTCAAACCATCTGTGTTGCAAATCAAATCAAATTGTATTACATACATATACATACATATACTTAGCAGATGTTTTTGTGGGTGTCGCAAAATGCTTGTGTTCCTAGCTCCAACAGCGCAGTAGTATTGAAAAGTGTAGTAGTATCTAAAAAACAATTCACAACAATACAGCTGTTTTTCAATCTCTTGGTCCCAGCTTTGATGAACCTGTACTGGCCTCGCCTTCTGGATGATAGCAGGTTGAACATTCAGGGTGCTGTAGGTGTCCTAGAGGGCAGGTAGTTTGCCCCCTGTGATGCGTTGGGCAGACATTACCACTCTCTGGAGAGCCCTGCGGTTGTGGGCAGTGCAGTTGCTGTACCAGGTGGTGATACAGCCTGACAAGATGCTCTCAATTGTGCAGGGCCCAAGCCAAATTTCTTCAGCCTCCTGAGACTTTTTTCGTTGGATCTTGTCTATGTATAGTTGCCTGGGAGCACTACATTAGCTTCACGTTTCATTTTTCGCTTTATTGTTTTCTGTGTGTTTCACTTCCAAATAAAGAGGATGGAACCATACCACACTGCATTTTGGTCCGATTCATATTACAACGATCGTGACAAACAGAGTATGTTACAATCCCTAATGTCTCTCTGAAAGGATATCCTCGCCCTGAGCTCGTCTACTTTATTATCCAGAGA